>NW_027491082.1:1800000-1960000 GCF_021521415.1 Bidens hawaiensis | reverse complement strand
AATTAGTCAAAATAAGCAACCTAACATAATGAAATATGTTGTAACCGTCCTTTTCAATGTTGATTGACATACATATTTTAAATACATTTTAACACTTAATGTCGAAATTCAACTTCGGCTGTTTTTGTTGACTTGTAATAAATAAAAGTGCAGCATAAGATGTAATAATGCCATCAACCTAAATAGGGCCGTCTCTGAGAATTTAAATACCTAGGACGAGCACAAAAAAGGACCCGTAGACCCTAACGAGTAACAAAATATATAAAATATTTTTTTAAACGAAAATAATAGTCCATATTTTCTATTAGTATTAGTATTTTATTTCTACACATGAAAATAATAACAAAAAGTTATGTACTTTTGAAAATTATTAATGAAAGTAATAATTTATATAATTAAATTTAGTGAGTGTAAGTTAAAATGTTGAATGCTCCAATAATATCCAGTAAAGAAGATTTATATTTACTTCAATTACAAATAAAGAATAAAATCACTTAAAGAAATATATATTTAAGAAAAGTAATGGATAAACTGTTTATAGCCATTAGCCTATTTTCCCTTCTCTCTATATCAACTTTAAAAAATTAAATTTAGAATCAAACACATAGACACATAGCCCTATAAAGTTACTTTTCTTCTTCTTTTAATCTTTCTTTGATCTTCATGGCATAGAGTCGCCTCCTGTGGCCGGAAAACTCATAAATATTATGTCTTTCTTCTTCTTTTCTAACTTTAGATGCCCAAAGAAGCATAATATTGATGGTGGGCACTGATCAATTGCTGACTCGTCATTTACTAATTTGTATCTGCAAACACGGCACTCCGGCCGACGGACGGTGGGCACCGGTCCGCCGTAGTCAAGCTCTAAATCCGCCTCATATGTATATAAAATTTTGTGCCCTCGAAAAGTAAGTGCCCCGGCCGGTTGTTCGGGTTGCACCACCCAAGAGCCGGCCGTGAACCTAAACCCAATTAAATTATTTAAGTGAATGTGATGAATACTAACTATTAAAATTTTAAAGTATCTTGTTTAAAGTTGTGAATTTTTAAAAATATATTATTTTTTACAGATATTAACACCGCATTAGTTTACTTTCCTCAGTACAATTGGCAACATTTTTTGGGTCCATTATAAATATTTAGTCAATTCGCCTAAATCCAATTATATTATAATTTTTTGTATAACGGGTATGTATTTTTCGGCATGGTGCTTTGTAAGGACGACCGAAACGATAAGTTTCAGTTATTTTTTGACAATATAATTTCTTATGTTAAGTCATAAAGTTCTATATTACGTATTTGCCGTATTTGTTACCACATTATTTGTGAATATATATGTTTTTATAGGTTTTTTCATGTTTATATGATTTTACATTACATTTATTTGTGTATTTAAGTTACGTACATAATAAATATCATGTTGTCGTCCAAAAAAATATAGTACAAATTATTTTGCCATTTAAATTATGTGTTTGTTGGACGATTTATATATTTCCACCCGTGTCGTACACGGGTCAATAGCCTAGTTTATATTAAAAAGCTTAAAAAAGTAGAAAGGTTAAAGATATAACATAGTTTCAAAGATGGAATGAAGTGTTAAAAGGAAGATGGCAATGTGAGCAAAATAAAACAGTGAAAGATGGCTTATAAGCATCATAGATGTTTAACCTTATGTTATGATTAAGGCGACTTGATACAATTTTATTTTAAGGAGTTTTTATACTCGTGCGTTGCGGCGTGTGAACATACAATAGATGACGGTTGTAGAGAATGAAAACCCGGTATACATGTTTAGTTTGTATCAGGTTGATTCGTTTAATTACCAGTACCGACAATCGGTATGTTAATTCACAATGGATAAAAGCAAACCAAAAAAGAAAGGATAATAACATAAACATACTATTAGGGGTGCTACAAATAACCTTATGAATAAATTTGATTGTTAATGCGGTAAAAATATCTCAAAGTCTAAAGCTAAAAGCTTCCGTAAACAAAAAAACCATGACAAAAAATATACAATACAATAGAGAATTCAATAATTGCTAATGAAAGTATAAAGAATGTTTTAAAGAATTATACAAAAGGCTTTTTAATTACATATTTGAAAATTTGATGAATATTAAATTTGTGAGAGAAAGAATATTTGGTTTTTAATATATACATAAGCGTAATGTTACACTTAGGTGATGCAATTGTCGTCATCAAGTGTTATCCCTTGTTTGATTGTTATTTCTCCACGCCCATTCAAGTTTTATCCCTTATTGTTTTAACCTTATGATAATTGTGATGATGATTAACCTGACTTGATAACAAGTTTATTTTAGTGGTGATGTTACACGTACATGATTTAAAAGCTACCATCAAGTTTTACCCCCTTCACATAACCACTTCTATGCAACTTATCTACCTTTCCTATATCCAGGTATGCTTGAAAAAATCAAGATATATTTCCTTCATTTCATAAGCACGAATAATGTTGTGGCTTGTCATGACTTCACTTTTTATCAATATTATATTATTTCAGACTTTTACATAAGCATAACACAAATGGCCCTTGGCATTAGTGTTGATTAACTTTTTATGTTAAATAGTGTGAAATGATCATAATGCTTTTTACATTTAAAAGTACAAGAGGGTCGCCTTCCAATTTGGTTCGTCAGACTTAACGAGCCAATTTAATTTGATTTAGACTGTTTAATTGGTTCTTAGCGACTACTCACCCTTACAATCATATATGATTAGATTAAAATCTTTTTTATGTTCTTCAATTACAAGTTCCGTATCTTGGTTTGATGTTAATCATGTGACGTTACACTCATCGACAAGTTGACAACTATCCTTGACTTGGATATGTTTTTAATCTATTGATGCCGTATGTTGAACATGTATTTAGAAAAATATGTAACGGACGAAAAGACATCATATCATTCATGAATAATTTAGAACTTAATTAAACGGAAATGAAGTTGTCGTTATCTTAACATAATTAATTTGCTCATAGCATGTGCTTTTTTATATTTTAATCGTTTAATAAATTGTCTTATCCACGTAAAAGTAATATAAAATAATTAAGTAATGTAATATCGAAGAATTATTTTATTAGGATAAAAGTAATATTATAATAGTATTTAACATCATTACAAAAATATCCTTGTGGTTTTGGAGAAACTAAAGTCTATGACAACGACGTTACGCCGTTACGATTTATTTATAGCCACTTTCGAGTAACTTTATTTGTGCAGAGTGGGGTAAATGCCTTTTAACTTAAGTTTTAACCTCGACGGGAGTAGAGGATTGGAGGCTAAATAAAATCTCAACACCCTGACACCACACTCGTTGCTTGGTGTTTTAAGGCTATGGCGCTATGTATTGTTATGCTAGTTAAAGTGTTACATTTCTATCACGTAGACAGTGGGACTTTAACAAGTTCCCACCCTTAAGTTGAATGTTATGGATTAACTCCATTAACTTAAAAAAAAAGTTTGGTTAGTACATTGGGGGTAAACTCCACCTGATTTTTATGATATCGCGTTAATACAATAAATAAAATGGGGAAACCCCAACCAATAGCTCCCCCCCCCCCTTCCCCAACCTCCTTGATTCTTGTGGCGAGGTGTTTGGGGCGCTATCAAGCCTATGTGGCACCAATAACGTTCCTAGCTAGACTATGTGTGATGGTTTATTCTTTTCATTTTTTATCATTCGCTACGTTTGTGCTATCTCAATTTTTTCTCCATCATTTAAGCCCACAACTCAACCGATTTTATACCGCATGCTCCATCATTATATTATTTAATAATATAAAGAATGAAAAATAAGTGAAAAATGAGAAAAAAAACAAAAAAAAAAATATGATTAGAGCGAGCGGGGGATGACCCACATGACCAGGGCCGGCCCATGGGTGTGGCTAGGTGGTCGACGGCCACAGGCCCGACAACCCGTTAGGCTCTAAATTTTTTTTTTTTGAAAAAAAATATATGTATTTTTATTAAAAACAATATATATATTTAATGTTTAAACACAATTACATAACCACTTGCTTGGTCTAGTGACAAATGAGTATTACTCATAATCAAGAGGTTGTGGGTTATACCCTCACTTGAGACATGTTTAATCCATTTTTTATACAAAAGTTTTTTACATAACCCAAATTATAATCAAGTAAGTCCATATAAAAAATTAGATTGATTAAACTCAACAAAATACTTCTTTTACTTAAGGCCCAAAAAAATTTTCGTCTTCAGCCCAAAAGTTCTTTTGCCTTCTCAGAGCCGGCCCTGCACGTGACCAAACTCATTTCCCTCATTTCACGGGTGGCTATTTAGGGGCAGTGTGATGCTTCTCATCCACCCATAAAGAAGGGATTTTTCCCGTAGGATCCTTCAAGCGTGAGGTGAATGTGTATACCGCATGGCCACCTCACCACATTCAGTCTAGATGTTTTGACTTTATGATTTTAAGTAGTTTAAATAATTTTATTTTTAAAATTTTAAGTTGAATTTTGCTTTTGTTGATGATAAAATATTTGGTTTAGGGTTTGGATTTCATCATTGATGTCAACTATTAACGTGCAATTTCAATAATTATAAAGTTTTTAATTAAAAGATTTGTGAATTCAAGTTCATGTACTTAAGCTTTTTTATGTAACAAAGTCTTGGTGGTTGTGTGATTTAACTAGTAAAGAATAGTTAAAGGGTTACATCAATGCCATGTTATTGTTGCGTAGATAGTATACTTTATTCCATTCTTTAACAAGCGTGTTATGAGTTAACTAGATATAATCATATTTACAAAGGAAAAAAAAGTGATTAGTTGTTAGTGAAGGTGGATCCCAATTTTTAAGCCCTTTACCTGCGCCATTAGGATAATCAAAGAGGAGGAAAGAGGGCATGACCCGGAATGTTATTAAAGTGTTGTGGTTTGACGTCGACATAAGTGGTTGATGTGGCCAAGGGCACCTCCTTTAACGAGGCACATCGAAGAGCTTTACTATGTTTGTTTTTTTGTTCTTTAATCTTTTTAATGATTGTTTAAAAAAACAATAAATAAAGAAAAGTTGAATGACACGCTATCATCACCGCATAGACTAAACAGGGGAGCCACCTATTAGAGATAAGAGTTTTCCTGTTTATAAGTTTATCATAACATCTTGCCTCTATTGCTTGAATAATTGAGTTATAACTTTTATAAGTTCAAATATAGAGATTTTAACTTTCTCCAAATGTTTGATAATTGACACTATATTAGGTTCTAGTGGTGAAGCTTGGACGAAAACACAACAGCCTCATAAATTTCGGATGAAACGGGTAAATTTATACTACATATACAAATTTTACCGAGTAGAAAAGGAAGAGGGACCCCCCCCCCCCTTCACACGTGGTTCCCTATATAAGTTCGCCCAACTTCTCGGTACAAACTTAAAAAACAGTTAAGGTTGCAATGAGAAGTTGGACATGAGTCTAACAAGACAAATCACATGTTATGATTATTTCTTAAAAACTTTTTATTATCTGTTGTTTGTTTCTTTTTCATAAGGGATTGGTTCTTAGTACAATAACACATGTTCCTTAGACATAAAATAATTGTGTTGAGACAAAAAAAAATGCTTATGCAACAGAGACGTACTTAAAAACATGGTGGTGTTTTATGTACTTGAGAAACAACACAACATATTAGTATTGTTTCACATTAGCTATTATTGTTTTGGTACGTAGATGTCAAAAAATACATCACCATTAGTAGATATTGTAAATATTAGAACATCCATAATAGTTTCACTAAAAACTGAAAAACGTTCTGACACGTTACTGCTACGCAGACAAAAAGACAATCATTAAACAGAACCACTAAAGTATTTAATAGTTTCACCAAAAATATTTTATTAAATGGTCTATATTTTTTAAAACAACTAATATTTTCCCTACGTCTCAAATAAGACTATTTAAATGGTCTACATACATTACACAAATAGTCCTATGATTAAATAATAAGAGCTAACTAAGCAATAATGATTAAATAATGTTTAATGTGTATTATTACTTGATTAAAAAGTAAAATTGAAAACAAATACTTAATGATGCTTACAAATTATAATATAGGATTGAAATATATTCAACTATCAAAGATGCATGAATTAGAGGTGGGCCCTTTTGCTCACAAAATAATTGATGGCGCATAGATAAGAATAAGAAGAATGGACCGCTTGGTGACTTGGCCTTGGCTTTCAGTACAAATATGGATAAGAATTCCAACTTTCATGGCCCCATATATGACTTGGATAAAAGTTCTAAATCAAGGTACATCAATAAAATGTCTAATTTTTGTATTATCTATTGTCAGTTATTTTTTTATTGTTGGTGTTATTAGGGGACAAATATCTGAATTATGTATCAAGTTAAATGTTAGAATCCGTTAAGCACATTGGATGAATAATATGACATATGTGTTTGATTATTGACTTTGTATTGTTTTTAACCAAGTAACATTAATTTAATTATTTGTCAATTTATGAAATCCTTAAGTTCGTATAGTTTTATGCTTACTTTAAAAAAACTATAGGCAAGTGGCAACACATACAACTTTTATAGTTAAATAATAGTTATGGTTGAAAAGCCACAAACCGGTATTGGATATCACATACAACAAAAAGAGAGCGTATGAATTATATCGCATATACAACAAAAAGAGAGAGTGAATTATGTCACATCTAAAAACGGGTATTGGATATTACATAATACTACTTTTTTTTTTATTGAAAACAGTTAATAGATAACTAGTTTGAGTGTAGTGCCACCAAAACTATAGCGTGTATTAAGGTCGGATATTGCTTTTTATGTACAGAAGGTAATAATTTTAATTTATTTAACAAAAGATATATAAAGTTTTGTATTTTTTTTTATTGAAATAAATAAAATTTGGATTTCAAATGACAACTTTTGAAAAGGTTGCAATTGGAGTATGTTTGGATGCATTCAGAAGCATAAAGTTGTTGGTGTTGGGTATGAAAATATTAAATATTGATGATTATTATTATTTACACCAAAACGACCCTACATTGCTAGATTGCACTTTTGATACTATGTGTTTTTGTTTTGTTTTTTTAGTAGTATTCAACTCATTCACTAGAACATCACAAATCCTATACATTCAAAATAATAAAGTAACTAACATGAAACATTTTTTCTATAGAATCAACAAAATATTCAATCAAGAAGTACTACTACCAAAATGTTTTAAACGTATTGCTTTAAGTGAGAAAAGAACTCATGATTAAGCATGTTTGAGTGATATTTTTCAGAATGCGTGAACTTGTGAAAATTTGTCGTTCGATCGACCAAAAACAATTTTATGAGCTTTTAGTGGACAAAACGGATAATTTTGTTTTGATGTGAAAGATCAAACGTTGAGGACATTATCTATGAAGTAGTAACTAACCGACAAAAAAATTACATATATGCATATATGAAAAGATAAACAGATACATGAAAATATATATTTTTCTTATGCTGTGACTATTAACCCAAAATCAAATCTAAAATACGTACTTACAAACGTTAAAGATATTGAACTTTCTATTATCAAAAGTAATTACCGACAATGGAATTAGATATGTTTTATTAAAGAAATTAATTTTTGTTGCCACGAAGTCACGAACCCATGCTAGCCGAATTCAGCAGCCCAGAGACTTTCTGTCAGCCCGTTTTACCTTTCCTATAGTGAATATTGGGCCTAGCATGTTCACTTACTCACTTATATGTAGAGGTGTAGAAACCGGTTTTAAACCTAAACCGAACTGGTTTGGTCAACGGCTGGTCAAAACCGGTTTGACTCAAACCGGCTCTGTTTATAAACCGGTTTAGAAGCACGATAGGCCGGCCTGGTCACGTCAGTTCGGTCCGGTTTATAAATAGGTTTAACCGGTTTTAAACGGTTTTCCTCAAATCGGTTTGGTAGATCTTAGGGGAACCAGTACTGAAACTGGCGCTTTGGGTTGAAACTGATTCGGTTCAGGTTGCCTAAAGGCGGTCCAAAACCGGTTTTTTTTACACCTCTACTTATATGTCCTCCAGTCCTCGTGCTAATAAATAAACTTGGGCATAAAACCAGGTTCCAGACCTAACCCGGGTCACCGGGTGTACTTGACTTGGAAGCGAACCTGGTGTACTTGACCCACGAGTTCAAACCAGGTTTCAGTTTCTCAGAGAAACTGTACCTAGAACCGAACATGACGCACAGGAACTTGTTTCACATCTGCCTAGTCAAACCCAGATCCAAAACTGATAAAACCCCAGCAAAACCGGTCAAAAACCCAACAAGTGAAAGACGTTAAGGAGCACCGCCCCACCCACATGCCCGGGGGGGGGGGGGGGGACATCAGGGAGAGCTAGCCGAACGGTAAAGAAAAAGGTGTCGTTGGCTAAACGGCTAGCTTTTGATTTTTTTTGTACAATCAACGAATCCTTTAAATGAGCTACTGACTAAATTTACCACATCCGGATATACTCATCTTTCAATCTGGGGAAAAACCTCACCTAAGGCCAATGCCTATGAACCCTTGCCCGAAGGCACAACAGTGCGGTGAAATAAAACCTGTTCAATTCAATGATCCAACTAGTGAAAACCAGCTACTGACGTAGTCTCTTATCATCATCCTAATGTCTCTGAAAGTAAATGCTAGGGACAGAAATCTAACCTAGGTCACATAAATCAAGCATGGGTCTTATATAAATACCCTAAATAATAATCCAAGCTATTTCCACTCCAATTCCTACCTGATCTTCCAATTGCTACCTGATTCTTCATACGCTTTTCAATCTTGTTTAATTCACGCAACCCTTCTTTATCTCAAAATACGAATCTATCAAGTATCAACCAAGTCACCAACCGACCTTGACACAAAAGAAAAAAAAAAGGAAAAGATAGAGACAAAAAATCACGGGTTGAAGCCTTGAGAATAAAAACGTGCCGATTTCATAATAATTTCCACAATTCGATCCCTGCAAACACCATATACCCCAATGTATTAATTTTGTTTTGTCTTGTAATATTTTTATTAATTGAATTTATATGTATTTATTTATTATTTAGTAGTATTTTGTTTATCTTTTGCCTATAATAGTTATTATCAGTATTAACGTTGATTTATAATTTGGATGTAACATTTTATTCGAAGTTTAGCCTCAACACTGGTTACCATACCTAAAACAAAGAAAAATTACCTAAATTATAATATACTTATATTAAAAAGCGTAATGTGTTTAAAGAAACATAAAACCATACATTATTTTACGGGAAATATATTCCACCAACTCGAATTCTTTTATCTATGAGCATCTCGGTGTCCTGAAGGATCAACAAATGGTAGTACATGAATTTTCACATGTTGTCCATCGACTAGTCTTTTTGTCTTATCTTATGCCCTAACTCACCCCGGCTTCGTGGATATACCTAGCGAAGGAGCCCTTAGATTTTTTAGGGAATTAGATTCTTGTTTTTATACGAAAGTTTTTTACACAACCCAAATTATAACCAAATATGTCAATTTAAAAATTAAATTGTTTAAACTCAACAACATACTTTTTTGAGTAAACTGCGGTTTTCGTCCATGTGGTTTGTCCAAATTTGCTGCTTTAGTCTAATAGTTTCAAATCTGTGATTTTCGTCACCGCGGTTTCATTTCACTTGCAATTAAACCCGACACCACTAACACCGCTAAGTCTGGTGGTTAAATCCATCAGCGTGCCCCTCACGTGAGGGGCAGTTTTGTCCTTTTTTCTCCAAACACACCTCAGCTCCTCACACGAGGGGGCTTGCGAATTTGGGTTGCGGTTTATCTAGAGAGAAAACGGACAAAAATGCCCCTCACGTAAGGGGCACGCTGATGGATTTAACCACCAGACTTAACGGTGTTAGTGGTGTTGGGTTTAATTGCAAGTGAAATGAAACCGCAGAGACGAAAATCGCAGATTTAAAACTATTAGACTAAAACCGTAGATTCGGACAAACCACAGGGACGAAAACCACAGTTTACTTTACTTTTTTTACTTAAGGCCAAAAATATTTTTCTATCATTTCGAAGCCGGCACTACTTATTTACATGGGTACATCATGGATGTGTGAAAACATGATATGAATGAAGGCGTTGACTAACCTCTTACCTAAGCCCACACCCTTTCCCCACATGAATATTTTATATATTCTCATAAATAAACTCATATCGAATAATAACCACTTCCCGCCATCTTAGCCGTTGGCAAAAAGGGAGCTGAAGAGGTAGGTCCCAGCAGAGCCCAGTTGGACCCGCAAGACTCACCTCAAAGAGGGACGTCTGCGCAGTTGAACCCGAAAGACTCACCTTCAACAGGGACGTCTGCGCAAAGGCTAAACTCGCAACTCACCTTGAAGAGACGTTTGCGCAGAAACCAACTGGATCCGCAGGACCCACCATGCTCAGAGACGTGACGTCCTTACGCGCAGTACGCAAGCTGTTCCCGCAGGAAAAGCCTCCCAATGGTCGACGTACTCCGCCTGTTCCCGCAGCAACGGATACTAGCCATCAGGGAAGGCTACCCGCGCAGCAAGGCTACACGCACGAGGCACTTAACTCTTAAATAATTCAGTAATGTCACCTGAAGAAGGAGTGAGCAAGCCGGGAACATTCCCGCACAAAGCCGGGAACACTCCCGCACAAAGCCGGGAAAACTCCCGCCCAAATGAGCCAGTCCGTACGATACTGGAGGATCTTTTGTACTGTACCTGACGAGGTATGGACAAAAGATCTGACCAAAGATATGACAGCTCACTGACAACAGTATGACGAGCAGCACGCTCTTGTACTGTATGTCACTATCAGCCGCTGCCTACTCACCAACCTGTCGGAGGACGTGCATAGCCTGCAGTTGGTGGAACAGGAATAGTACACAGCCGGCCTGGTCAATATCAGCCGCTGCCTACCCACCACCAGCATGGCATGTGCGTAGCCCACAGTTGGCAGAACAGGAATACTATTCAGCCGGCTGTACCTTCTTGGAAACCTACATTCGGCTATAAATACTCCAAACGGTATTATTATCTTACATTACCTGATATCTCATTATCTTATCTTCTCTAGCAATCTCTTAATATACACTTATATTCAAGAGCAATCTAGTCTGATTCTCACGCCGGAGGGTGGTCACAAGGAGGTACCCCCCCCCTTCTCAGTGACGAGCTCACGGTGTCTGTTTTGCAGGTCATCAGAAGAACCATCTTTGCCGGACCTAACCCCTCGTGGGAAACATCTATTTAACCCCCAGATTATCCGTATTCTGTCCGGGGTCGATTAGTGTTTCTTCATTGGCGCCATCCGTGCATAAAAGCTAGAACTAATTCATTCAGTTTTTTCAAACCTCCGAAAAGATGGTTAACGTTACTCCAGTCCCCAGGCAGGGAGTAACCAAGAAACCCCGGTAACCACAACCCCAGCTACTGGGGGGAACACCGGCGAATACACACATTTCACGAACACTACCCCGGTTAACCAAGCCGGGGCAAGTGCAGTAAATTTTACGAACACTACCCCGGTTACCCGAGCCGGGGCAAGTGCAGTAAACAATCCTTCACTGGGATTCACCAATACCCAGTTGAAGAGACAACAGACGAGGCTCCCCCGCCAAACACTCGAACAAGTTAAAGCGTGGGCGGAAAAACGTCAAAGGGAATTCCAAGCTGAGTTGGAAGAACGCTTACGTTCACTCCAACAGGCTGACGAATTCGGAAGCACTCGACAACAGCTCAACATGAGCAATGAGTACGAGTACTTGGACGATGATTCGGAGGAATCCGACACCGACGTAAACCCTCGCCATAAGGCGAAAGGGAAGCGTAAGGAAACGGACTTCCAACCAAGAAGGAATTTTGGAGAAACATTCAAACCAAAAAACGCGGGAGGAAACCCACGTGACTTCTCTAAAACCTTCAGACCAACCGCTGCAAATGCGGGAACCTCCAAGTTTGCAAGGGACATTGCGGAAGCAATCGCCCCAAGAAGTGCCAAACAGATGTCCAACATCGGCACCTATGATGGCATATCCGACCCAGGCGATCATTTGAACAGATTCATAGCGGGGGCAACCGTCAGCAACTGGACGGAACCCACGTGGTGTTATATGTTCCAGATGACGTTGGTTGGAGCAGCTAGAGCGTGGTTTGACCATCTACCGGTCCACCACATCTATGATTAGGCAGACTTCCAACAGAAGTTTAGCCAACACTTCAGCCAACAAAGAAAGTATACCGAAGAGCAATGGACAATCCTCAATTGCATTCGAGAGGAAGATGAATCTTTGCTAGACTTCATCACTCGCTTCAACTCAAAGAAGCTAAGTCTGGGTAGTATTAGCGAAGATCTTGTTCGCGCTGCTTTCATCAAGGGCGCGAAAGACCCAGAACTTATCCGCACCTTAACGGGTAAAGATGGCATGCCATCCACATGGGATGCCATCATGACAGCAGCAAAACGCTTCGCGGAAACGGAAAAGCAACTGGGTAGAGATCTTCCCCAGAGCACAAACCTCTACACTCAGAAAACAAGAGAAAACAATGTCCTTACCGTCCGACTAAACAAAAAGAGGAAGCTAGGTATTTGGCAGTCAAGGGTAAACTTTGACACCTCATCCGGCTCGCACCCTCGGTTAGGCGGAAAGGATAACATGCGGTCGTCGAACCGGAACTCCAGATGGACGCCACTCACCAAAAGCGTCACCGAGATTTTCGACACCGAGAGGCTCCCATGGCCAAAGGCTCCAATAATCCGAGAGCGTCACAACGCTGATCAAAGCAAATTCTGTGACTTCCATAGGACAAGAGGCCACAACACCGAAGAATGCGTAGACTTGAAGGACATCGTCGAAGCATTTGTCAGAGATGGGACGCTCACGCACCTCGTGGCGTAATGAATGCTGAGCAGGCTAATGCGTGTAGAACCCCAGTTGGGGAAAACACGAATAAAACTGCAGCTTCAATGTCGGAGACTACATACTGCGTAAACAACGAGATTCCGAACCAAGTGCATATCGGCTCGAAAGGCTCGATGACACTCCCAAGAACATGGAAGGGAGCTCAATTACACAGTCTGCATGTAGATCAATTCCAAACTTGTAAAAGGCCCAGAGCCACTTCTAATGGAAATGATTCTCCTTATCACATTGACGCTGATGGTCTTACACTTGAATGAACTTTCCACACTGATATGCCGGTCTTCACCGCATACATAAGTGGGAAAACAAGTCGTTGCGTGTGGAAGGCGGCAAAACCCGCATAAACACAAAAAACGGCAAACTTTCACGCAGGTCAGTCATAGGTAAAGTTTGATCATCCCACTAAATGAAAGTGCCGGTCCTAACCGCACAAATCATGATAGAGGACACCGAACTAACCTATTGACAACCGCGCGTCGAATGGTTAATTTATTCAAAACACTGATGTGTCGGTTTTCACCACATAAAGGTGAACAAATCGTTGCGTGTGGAAGGCGGCAAAACCCGCATAAACACAAAAAACGGCAAACCTTCACGCAGGTCAGTCATAGGTGAAGTTCGGTCATCCCACTAAATGAAAGTGCTGGGCCTAACCGCACAAATCATGATAGAGGAAACTGAACTTTAACATATTGACAACCGCGCGTCGAACGGTTAACTTATTCAGAACACTTAGAAAAAATCTTCAAGGAAAAAATGTGGAAAACCTCCACGCGGGTCAGATATAGATAAAGTTTAGCCATCCTACTAAGTGCAAGTGACGGTCTTACCCGCACAATCACGAAAGAGGAAGCAAAACTTTAACCTATTATCTACCACGTTGAAAGGTTAACTTATTCAAAGTACTTAAGAAATTGCTTAGTTAAACTAAAATATGCACAAGCGAATCATATATTGTTTATGCGGCAAAACAAGTGCCAAATTAAGCTATCATATGCATGAGCAAGTCATATAACGTTTATAAAGCAAGTCATACAGTGAAAGTGGCGGTCCTACCCGCACAAAAGATTTATATTCCATAAAGATTCAACTGTTACAAGAATGGCCGGGTATCTACCCGCCTACAAGAATATAAATCTATACAAACATAAACCTATCCTAACAGTGGGAAGGGATCTAAAGGTTCAAGCTTCAGGACCACTCCCTCCAAACCCACTTGTACCCGCACCATCAGTTGGCTGTGGCGGTTTAAGGAAGGTCTTGAGAATGGTTAACCCATCATCAGCAGCAGCAACTTCGTTCACCTTCTCCACCACTGGATGCGGGAAGGCAGCATACTGGTTCACTGCTTGGTCATAAGCAGCTTCAGTATCCACATCATATAAAGGGAAGTTGGAAGGCGGGATGCCCTTCTCAACGAACCCTAGACCAAGCAGGAAGCCAGCCTTTTCCCCATCCTCATGAGAAGCGTTGAGGGCTGCGCTCATGGCATCGTCATATGATGTGTCCGTGAAGACCCGATGCACAACCTACAAGAAAATGCAAGTATCAAAACCTTTTCTTAGTACAAAGAAAAGCGTAAAGACGTTATGAAGCTAAGCTTACCTGCGACAACGCTTCTCGTAGAAGCCATTCTTTGGTAACCAGAGCCTCTTGGAGGGCAGCTTGAGCTTGGTTACGGGCGCGTTCGGCTTCACTTTTGTTAAGGTTGGCAAGCAACACTTCTTTAGCCGCAGCCTCTTCGACGCCCTTTAGCTTACGCTCAGTATGGTCAAGCACGCCCCTCTGGTCCAAGATTTCTTGGAGCTTCTTGGCGTCTTCCATTGCCAAGGCATCATGAGCCTGTTGGAGCCTCTCTAGTTTGGCTTTAAGTTCCTCATTCTTGAGGCGTAGAGGCTCAGCAACAGCTTCAGCCTTGGTGGCCCTCTCAGTTGCGTTCCGTGCAGTTTCCTTATCCTGCCGAAGTTGTTCGTTAACAGCTTGGGCAGCCTTGGAACGGGCCTCGAGACGGGCCTGAACTTCAACCTCAAGGGCCTTGAAGGCCTTCTCCTTCTCCGCAGCAATGGCGGAGAGCCTCCTGTTCTCCTCCCGGACAGCCCGCGCTTGAGCTACTTCTTGGATACGAGCTGCTTTTAACTTGTCGTTTTCACGACAAAGCAGCTCAACGCGCGGCTGCATCCGGGCAAGGAGAATTCGAAGCTCGTTTGTCAGCCTACCCTCCTGGTAGCTTGACATAGCTTCTCCCAGTGCACCACTGGGGGCGGCGTGGCGCGCCCACTCGACGCAGTCCACAGCCGTCCGAAGAGTGGTTCATCGGCGGATGTTCCATCGTGGAACATACACTTCATTGGAATCCGACACTGCAAAAGCAAAAAGCAGTTAGGAAAAGATGATATAAAAAAAAATAATAATAATATAAAAAGGCCAAATTCACCCTACGCACCTGTAGGGTCGACAACAGGCCGGTAGCCGCCGAACCCATCACCTGAACCTAACGGATATCCATCCAAGAGGTCAGGCAGATGGGAAGGAGGCAGAGATTGGCTAGAAGCCCCAAACATACCTGCTGAACCGGCCGGGGGCGAAGTAGTCGCTGGTGCCGGAGGCACGGTTGAAGCCGCCGCGGTTGAGACCACCGGTGGTGAACTCACTGGAGGTGAACTCACAACCGTGGCAGCCGCTGCGGAGGAACCCGCAGAAAAACTCACCGCCGGCTCAGTGAAGGACGCAGTGAATATGGCACTGACAGCCGGCGGAGACGTCACAATTGGAACAATTGCCTCAACCGGATGAGCAACTGAACCAATGCTGCAAACAGGCGCAGCAGCCTGGGTCATCGCCTCGGGTAGGTTGACCAAACCTACCGTCATGGGTCCAGAGCTGCCCCTCCCCGCATCACCTTGGAATGCGGTAGCATCCACGCCTGCATGAAGACAAGATATTAAAAACAATGGCGGAAAGAAATTGCGGGTAAGATTAATTTATACTTACGAGTTCTCTTCAACTTGAAGGTTCTGACCGGCGGGGACGAACCCGACGGAGCCGGCCTCTTCACGCCGGTCGCCGTCGTAGAACTTGGTCGCGCGGCAGTGGCAGCTGTCTCAACCTCCGAGACTGTTGTCTCACCACCACCAGGGTTCCCCGCCACCTCCTCGCTTTCGGTCTCTGAGTCAGACCGATTCACCGGATCGGCAGTAGAGGCAACCTTCGCCTTCCCCTTCCCGCCAGCAGCCTTCTTCTTCCTCACGAAGAATGGACCATCTGCGGATTCCTCATCAGAAGATGACAAGATTAGAGGAATTCCAGCAGAGGTTTGAGCATTGACAGGTCGAGGGTTAAACAACTCCTTACCTGGCCGCGTGGCGCTTAGAATCGGGTGGCCCGGCGGGTAGGCCTCCACGAACCGATCCGCCGTTTGCTCAAGGATGGGCAACTCGTTCTCATCTAGAGCACGAGTACCCATCCGAGCGGGACCATCACTCTGCCGCGGCTGTAGGAGAGACTGCAAGTCGTTTCCCTCTGAAAACAAAAAAAAAAACGGTTAGAACAAAAACCCTAAATTAACGGATAATATGAAGCATACCGTAAGGAACAGAGTTCAAACCGTATTCGAGGACGATGGGAATCTGTGACGCCTCCTTCCACACCCGGCTCATCCCGAGCATCACCATCCCGGACTCCGCAAAGCGGTAAACCGGAGACTGGATCCGGGAAACCTTGGAGAACCATTCCGCCTCCTGGTAGTTGGAGGCGTGAAGGTTCGGGAGAGCTCTCCCGTTCTTGAACGTCATCGCTATGGGGATGACGCGAGCGAAAATATAGAAGAACTCCCGCTTCCAAGATCGAAGACTGCGCTCGGTAGCGCAGATCTTCAAACCCTTGATCCGATTGACTAAGGTATATCACCCCTTGATGCACCTCCAGGAATAGAAGGTCATCAGGCGGTCAACATGGGGCTCCACACCCAGAATGAGACACACCCACTCGAAATGGCGGATCTTGGCGATCGCCATTGGGTGTACCTCAGTCAGATGCACACCGTGTCTCTCCAGAACACGGTATACAAACTTCGTCAATGGGAACCTGAGATTCCCATAGACGAAGAATGCAGCGTACACCCCTATCTTGCCCTTGGGGGCATCGTACACCGTCTGATGAGGTGCATGAAACTCAGGCTCGAAAGGCTCGAGCATGAACTTCCTGACGACGTACTGATAGAGGTCGACCGGAAGAGCACACTGGCACTCGCCAGCAGTACTCTTGTCATCCTTGTCCGACGTGGACGACGGATTCTCGGCATACACGTCAGACTCCTCGGCGGTAGCCTCAAGATCATGAACAGAAGACATGTTTGGGATGTAAAGAAGAACGATTTCAGGAGAATGCTCGACAGAAAAGTTGAGTATTCGCCGGAAATCGTTTAGAAGAAGAAGAGAGGTGAAACTGTGAGTTGAGATGCAACCTCTCCTCCCTTTGTATACTCATCGCAATGAATGCGATGAATTTAATGCGGAGAGAGAGGAAAAAGCTGGTGCAATGAAACTATGACACGTGGAAAAAGCAAGCTGGCAACAGCTGTTGACAGGACGCGCGCCGTAAACTTTGCGGCCACGCGCCCGAAAACTCGCGCCCACGCGCCTGAAAAAGCGTCTGGAATGACCATATACTGTCACGTCGTCATAACTTCTTGCACGTCCTGACACTGTCAGAAGAAACCGTCGGACGACGTTTCAACAGTTTGGACTGTTCTTATCCTTTCACCAACTCTTCGAATTTCAAAAAGATTAAAAAAGATTCAAAAGTAAGCGGGACTATACCCCTTACCTTGGCAACCAAGTAACTATAAGACAGGTGCGAGTACAGTGTTAAGGCAAAACCCTTCACATACTTAGCACCTGCAGGGAATTGAAGCCAAGAATACCTCGGCAACAAAGTAACTATAAGACGGGTGCGGGTACAGTGTTAAGGCAAAACCCTTCACATACTTAGCACCCGCAGGGAATTGAAGCCAGGAATACCTTGGAAGTAAAGTAACTATAAGACGAGTGCGGGTACAGTGTCAAGGCGAAACCCTTCACATACTTAGCACTCCGCAGGGAATTGAAACCAAGAAGGATCTTCTGGGCCATGCTTGTGAAAACGGGAATAACATCCCCGCATAGCGGGAACGTCGAGAACTAGATTGTTTGAAGCTCCAAGATGGAATTGGTTGTTTAACATAATTGATCACTATGTTCAAAACTACCAAAACCTCATGGAGAATCTACACAAATGGAACTCAACGCTCCTGACTTGCGAAGAAGTTACAGACCTACCCGCATCATACCCAAAGATCAAGCAGAAAAGTCGGGAATTTCTGCACGTGACATTAGGACTTCCGCGAGAAGAATCCCCATGGAAAACCTTAAAACTAAAACCTTTTTTCAAAACCCTTTGCTTAAGTCCAAAAGTTCACCTCACTTATTAAGAATTCATGAGAAGAACATTGGACTGGGGGGACTTGAAGAGGTTGGTCCCAGCAGAGCCCAGTTGGACCCGCAAGACTCACCTCAAAGAGGGACGTCTGCGCAGTTGAACCAGCAAGACTCACCTTCAACAGGGACGTCTGCGCAAAGGCTAAATTCGCAACTCACCTTGAAGAGACGTCTGCGCAGAAACCAACTGGATCCGCAGGACCCACCATGCTCAGAGACGTGACGTCCTTACGCGCAGTACGCAACCAGTTCCCGCAGGAAAAGCCTCCCAATGGTCGACGTACTCCGCCTGTTCCCGCAGCAACGGATACTAGCCATCAGGGAAGGCTACCCGCGCAGCAAGGCTACACGCACAAGACACTTAACTCTTAAATAATTCAGTAATGTCACCTGAAGAAGGAGTGAGCAAGCCGGGAACACTCCCGCACAAAGCCGGGAACACTCCCGCACAAAGCCGGGAAAACTCCCGCCCAAATGAGCCAGTCCGTACGATACTGGAGGATCTTTTGTACTGTACCTGACGAGGTATGGACAAAAGATCTGACCAAAGATACGACAGCTCACTGACAACAGTATGACGAGCAGCACGCTCTTGTACTGTATGTCACTATCAGCCGCTGCCTACTCACCAACCTGTCGGAGGACGTGCATAGCCTGCAGTTGGTGGAACAGGAATAGTACACAGCCGGCCTGGTCACTATCAGCCGCTGCCTACCCACCACCAGCATGGCATGTGCGTAGCCCACAGTTGGCAGAACAGGAATACTATTCAGCCGGCTGTACCTTCTTGGAAACCTACCTTCGGCTATTAATACTCCAAACGGTATTATTATCTTACATTACCTGATAACTCATTATCTTATCTTCTCTAGAAATCTCTTAATATACACTTATATTCAAGAGCAATCTAGTCTGATTCTCACGCCTGAGGGTGGTCACAAGGAGGTACCCCCCCTTCTCAGTGACGAGCTCACGGTGTCTGTTTTGCAGGTCATCAGAAGAACCATCTTTGCCGGACCTAACCCCTCGTGGAAAACATCTATTTAACCCCCAGATTATCCGTAATCTGCCCGGGGTCGATTAGTGTTTCTTCAGGAGCCTTTACCTTCATTCTCCTAACCTCCATTCCCTTTATTTAAAACCTCAATTTCACCCATCTTTCTTTAATTATAGATAGTATTCAACCATATGTTGTTTTTGATCTATCTCTGCTTGTTTGTTTACTTGTTTATTATTTACTCCTTTGTTACATTTTGTTAATCACCTTTTCTTATTGTAGGACATGATTAGCTAACAACACTTAACAACTTCACACCCAACATCTTCCAATCCCCAAATTCATCCCTTGTGTCATTTCAATTTTACATTTTTAATTTTTTTCACTTTGATTATTTTTCAAAATGATGGGGACTATGTCTCTTGGTTCTTCCATCGTTGTTATGCGAAAAGGGGCCGTGAATTTTGGGGGTGATTACAAGAATTATGTGTGGTTATCGAAGAAGCGGATGCGATGTTTGGTGTATTGTCAAAGTGAAGGAAATGTGATCAGGAGTAACGGGGTGGTGTCTAATTTGACCAAGAGTTCAGCTTTGGTCATTGCGGATCATGGGACCGTTGTTTTGGATACCGAAGACTTGATTTTGGCTCCAAACGGGAGCGCGAACGGGCAGGAGTTGGTTTCCTATAATGGTGCACAAAATGGTTCTGTGGTGGATATTAATGTTAATGGCATTGGCATTGTGAATATACTCAAGGGGAAAAGGTTCTTTGTTACTGGTGCAACTGGGTTCTTGGGCAAAGGTAACGTACACTTTTTTAAAACGATCTTAGCATTTTTTTTTGTATGGGTTATGTTTTATTTCTAACGATTCAAACAAGCTAAAAACAGGTAAAATGATAGAAAACTCGGCCCAATGTGAAGTTTGAGCCTAGTAAATCGCCTTACTAAAACATTAAACTATTGTCGCAATAATAACTTTTTTAAAGTGAAACATATAAAATGACTAGTCAAAAAGTGTCTTGGGTCAGCCCCACTCGTTCACAAAAGTGTTACCTTTTCGCCTACGGGTGTAAACGAGTCGAGCCAAGTCCGAGCTTGACTACGCTAAACTTGGCTTGCTTTTATTTATTAATTTATTAATTATTTTTATATATTTATAATAATAATTATTATTATTATATACACAGAATAATATATATTAGTTATTTATTTTCATCATAATACTGTATACATTTCATTATTATTTTGTAATATTAATTTAATATATTAAATAAAAGTTAATAGGCTCATTTAAGTAATGCTCTAGCTCGTGCTCGGGCTCGTTTAGTAAACAAGCTCATTTTTAGGTTCAAGCTCATTTAAGCTTGGGTTGACTCAAGCTTTTAGTGAGCCGTTCTCATATATCTCACGAGCAGCTTGGCTAGTTTGCCACATTTTTTAAGTACTACAAGTGAAACCATGATACTCAAAGGGTTGGGTCACTTGTTAAACCAAAATCAGCTGTTTTGACCCTAACCCGTCTTAACCAGTTACATGACCCATTTGCCCACCTATTTTGACACCTTTTCTCCCCATTTAAGTCGTACATTTTGCCCATTTTGGTGTCATTCTTGGATGCTAGTAACAATTTTTATCGTTCACCTTTTCTAACACTTTGAATTTTCTTAATAAATTTATAAACTATGTAGTGTTCATAGAGAAGATACTGCGAACGGTACCCGATGTGGGGAAGATATATCTTTTGATCAAGGCAAAGAACACGGATGCTGCAATGGAAAGATTGAAAAATGAAGCATGCAATTTTTTTTATCTTCTTTCTTGTTCTTGTAGGAATCATATGTGGCAATTTCTACCTGTTTACTTATGACTTGGTTGATTTGGGTTGTGTTTGACCTCAAATCAGTCATATCAAAAAATTGAGCTAAAAGGGATACCGGTCAAACGTGTCGAACAAGTTCAACTCACCCAAATTCGTTTTATTTAATTTTGAAAAACATTGAAAATAAAAGAAACCGGTTGAAATGCAATGTTATTCATCTCTTCTGATAGATGAGCAAAATTCATTTATTTATATACTTTTATAGAACCTACATGTGTAGGTTAACTTTTTAAAAGTGAAAAAAAATATGTACAAGTTAGTTTAATGTTCTTTTTTCATATACATAAGAATTAAGATAGACATTTGTATGTATGAAGTAAACGTTTTAAAAAATACGAATCGTTGATAGAAAAAATTCAACGATTTAGGTTTGTTCTTTTTGCTCACGTAATAATTTATTATTCTGTAATAAACTTCTCTCATTAACGTCTTAATAACTACATAAACTTCTAAAGAATAAGGCAAAAATGCTTGTGGGACCACCTACTAAAATCATCCTTTCGACCCGTTATTTGTGCCGCCCGGCACGATGACACAGCCACATTGCCACCTCTAGTCCTATGCAACACTTCAATTCTACATGATCTATCTCATTATCATTAAGTAGTAAAATTAAATTTAATTTAGGGTTGTGTTACAGATAATCAATACTGAACTTTTCAAGTCTCTCCAACAAGCTTATGGGAAATCATATCAATCTTTCATGTTAAGCAAGTTGGTTCCTGTGACCGGAAACGTTTGTGAATCTAATCTCGGGTTAGATGAGGATACAGCAGAATTGATAGCAAAAGATGTTGACATAATTGTAAATTCTGCAGCTAATACTACTTTTGATGAAAGGTAGCTTCTAACTTTAATTAGTTAAGAAACGTGCAAAAAATGTAGTAAAAAGTTACTAATTTTTTATAAAAGAACTGCAGATATGATGTAGCTCTTGACATAAACACTAGCGGGCCTGGTCGCCTTATGAGCTTTGCAAAAAAATGCAAGAAACTCAACCTTTTCCTGCAAGTTTCTACAGGTAAAATGTAAAATCATTTGTACTTATATAATGTTTTCATTTTAGATGGTGTTTATAAAATATTATGACAACCATACACATAGAAGTGGTGAAAACATATAAAAGATTATAACTTCACATATTTTGTACCATAATATAGTATTAGTAAGCTACCAATAACAGAAAAAATGGTGAAAAAGCATAAAGGATATTTTTTTTCTTGCTTGTAGCATATGTGAATGGACAAAGACAAGGAAGAATAATGGAAAAGGCGTTTAACATAGGCGAGAGTATAGCACGAGAAAGCCTAAGGTATGGGAATCATATGCCAAAGTTGAATGTAGAAGATGAGATTAATATGGTTTTGGAATTGAAGAACTCTTTGGGAGAAAATGCATTGGCTCAAAAGCTAAAAGAGATTGGATTAGAGAGGTATAACGGAATTTCATATAATATTTATCTTGTTTTGTTATTATTTGTTCGCTTAAGATCACCTACAAAACCTCTTGTTTTTCTTCGGTTATGTGATTCAACCAGGGCGAAGCTATACGGGTGGCAAGACACATATGTTTTTACCAAGGCAATGGGAGAAATGATGATTGATAAAATGGGAGGAGATATACCCGTTGTCATAATCCGACCTAGTGTCATTGAAAGCACTTACAAAGAACCTTTTCCAGGGTGGATGGAAGGAAATAGGTACACGCTTTCATAGAGGCGGCAAAATGGGCGGGTGAGACAAATTGGGTAACATGTCAAAACGGGTTGGGTTGAACCATGAAGACATCTTTTTTCTATTTGATAATTAATGAGTTAGATAACATTAGGGGCGTATATGGGTCGGTTTGGGATCAAACAAAACCAATAAACCAAAATTTGGTTTTTGGGTTTTTGAAAACCGTTTGGTTTCGGCTTCTTTCGTTTTTTGTCATTTGCGCTTCAATATTTTGGGCCAAAAAAATAGGCCAAAAATGAACATGGGCCTCAAATTTTTTGTTCATTAATAATTGGTTATTAACATTTGGGTCTAAAAGTTGTGGTCACAGACTCACAACATTTATTAATATTTTATTATAAATTATTTAATATTCAAGAACAGTAATAATCCAAAATTTAATCACAAAAGTCAATTTTATTTAGTTTTTATGAGTTTGGTTCGGTTATATAAGCCGGTTCAGTGTTTCGGTACATGCAAAACCAAAGCCGCACCAAAAATCCAGTTTTTTTGAAATGCATAAAATGAAATCTTCAGTTTTGGGTTGGGTTTGATTCTTTCAATTTGCTTATGTAGCTTATTTCAGTTATGGGTCCGTTAATTATGTTTCATGCACACCCCTAGATAAGATTAAAAAACTGATTATTAGCATAGTTAACTACAATTTTAATAAAGCACTTTACAATGCAAATGCTTTGGCTTACTTTCGACCCGTTTCCATTTAAGCTAAGTTTATAGTTTTATTGTTTGAGCCGTTAAAGATGAAAACATAAACCAAACCAACCTGCTTTTGACAAACGTGTCAAAAACGCCTCCTCTACTTTCCTTACTAATTACGGCCTGATTCGCCCCTTATCGCGTTGATGTCCAAGATTTGTGCTTTTCTCTCTCATTTGAAGGATGATGGATCCAATTGTACTTTACTATGGAAAGGGACAACTTAGTGGATTTCTTGTTGACCCTAGTGGTGTTCTTGATGTGGTAAGTTCTTTTCTTGTTCATGTATTCACAAAACTACATACATTTATCTCACGAACCGTGGGCCCCACAAAACCGTTTCAGGTTCCAGCTGACATGGTGGTGAATGCCATCATGGCAGCCATGGCAAAACACGTGGTGGGTGGGAAAACCGAAGATAACCACATTTATCAAATAGCTTCATCCGTAGTGAACCCGTTGGTGTTTAAGGATTTGGCAAGGTTGCTTTATGAACACTTCTGTTCTTCACCGTGTTTGGATTTAAAGGGCAGGCCGGTTCATGTACCGATCATGCAACTTTGTCGGTCCATGGAAGAATTCTAGGATCATATATGGAAAGATGCAGAATAGAAGTGGATTGATTGCTTCGCCGTCCACAAATAAAGGGAAGCTTGCACTTAAAATTGAAAATATTTGTAAGAAATCAGTGGAGCAAGCAAAGTACTTAGCCAATATATATGAACCATACACATTTTATGGTGGAAGGTAATATTATACTTAAATCTTGATTTAATTTACACTTAGTTATGTAAAAGAGACTAGAAAATAATATATGAATTGAATGTGTAATTGCAATGGATGCTAATAACTAATAACTATAATTAACATCGTCTTTAAACTGAGCATAGATATTAATCATGTCCAACTTGTTACAAATAAAAACTTAAAAGCATGACAGGAAAAAAAAAAAAAAAAACTAGACGGGAACTTGAAACGACAACACGATCAATGGCTAAGTTGATTAGTTTCTTATATGAATCCTGATGATTGAGTGTTTTGCTCGAGTAATCATGATATCCGTCATATTTGACTCATCTAGTTCACATGATCCATGTAACATGCTGTATGAAGCTCATAGACCATGTGGGATTTGAGCATGAGATCATTTTGAGTCAAAGCTATGTGGTTGTCATGATATGCATGAGGTCAATTTGGTCTTTTTAGACCTGATCAAGTAACTTATGCAAGTTTGAAACTTTTATTTTTGTAGGTTTGATAATAGCAACACTCAAAGATTAATGGGGATGATGTCTGAAGAAGAACGAAAGACATTCGGGTTTGATGTGGAGAAAATAGATTGGAGAGATTACATCTCAAATGTTCATATTCCAGGGCTAAGGAGGCATGTAATGAAAGGAAGAGGAATGTGCACCTAGTTAACCATATATAAATATTATTAATACTCACTACAATATATGCATATTTAGGAAACCTTATTTGTAATAAATTGTTGTGATTTCTCTCTTTTATCATTTTCTCTAGAATTAAAAGGAATCAAAAGGGTATACTAATTGAATGTTATAGTTGATGAGATTGTAAGTTGTCTTTTTTAAAGTATGTATGCCAAAATGTGCCATGTAATATGCAAAATAAGTGCTTTGCTTTGAAACTTATGTATGGAGCTACACATTGTATTTAGTTCGTGTTTTCTTTGTTCCAAAAATTTCTTGGCACGTGTCAATGAAACTCGAAATACCGTTAACATGAATGTGCATACAATTGTTGAGAGTAATCAAATTGTCGTTATCATCACTTCTAAGATAATGTTGCAAACAACAAGAAGAGGATACAACGAACCTTTAAAGCAACTTTCTACATCGACATAGTATTAGAGCCTGTCTTTTCTTTATGAGATTTCACCATAAAGTAAAGTGAAGTGACAAATGTATATGACAGATAATTGAAAAAACGTGGATCGACTCACTGGTAGACGATCTACTTTCCTCGGGTGTGATTATGCTATTTCACCGATGGTTTCTCTTGGATCTGCGTTCTTCCACCTACAAAATGAACAGCACCGTCAACTTACCCCTCAGAAAGGGACAGAGGGTCCTCTTTGGGGTAACCCTCCGGTGTGAGAATAAGTATTTGTGGAGAAGATAATAATATGTCAGAGTAAGGAAATCTGGAGAGTATTGCTTAATAGCTGAATACTCTGTATGATTGTGTTACTTGCTGTAACTGTCTGTGAGTGAATGTAATTGAATATGATTGAATGTGAATGAATGTGAATGAATATGGATGAATGTGTCCTTCTCCTTGTGGAGTTGATGCTGTATTTATAGTGCTAGGGTTTCCACTGATTGGGCTCAGCCTTGTTGGCCTCCTCCAATTGCTCTGCGCCACGTGTCCTCTGGGACACCTGGTGCTTTCTCATTGGTTGTAATCACGTGGTAGCACATGTGTCATGCTGAGTTGTCCACCTTTCATTTGGCAGCTGTCAACATCAGCATATTCTTATTCCTTAAAAAGATACCTTCTGGAAGGTTGTCTGACGTGCACAATCAGGGTTGCCCTAATCCTGATTTGGATAAGGATGAGGTTGATTATGTGCATGTGTGATACGCGCCTATCCTGAGGATGCGCGAGGTCTTCTCTTTATTCTCACGCGCAGATGTTTCATGCGCAGATGTGATATGCGCCGCGCGCTTTGATGCGCCGCGCGCATATGTGATGCCTGGGCATATGATGCCTGAGCATATGTGGTGCCTGGGCATATGATGCCTGAGCATGTGTGGTGCCTGGGCATATGATGCCTGAGCATGTGTGGTATGCGCCATGCGCATAGGTTTTGGCTTAGTGCCTTCATAATGTCTTGATTTCAAGCTTCTTGTCTTTATCTTGTGGGTTGACCCGCCTCGTTCGTTGTTGAGGCGGGTACATACCTCTTCAATAATGAACTTGCATTAGTTACAACTTAAAAATCAAGGTTATAACTATTTGAAGAATTGAAGACGCAACAACATCAAGTTTTGTGTTTCCATCCTGCTTTTCTTTGTCTTGTATCGGGGGTATCTTTATATGCAATGTAATTCTATTTGATAATCTATTTTGATATGGAAGTTCTACCAAAAGAAAAGTTGAAAGTTAGAAAAGTGTTATTTTCAATAACATTTGTTGCGCCCATCTAATAAACTATGCATCTCTAATCGTTTTAAATGCAATTAGATTATCAACATATATTTTCTAGTTGTTTATATATAAACGTCCAATTGCACAAGCAGTTGTACATCATACATGTGAGAAAAAGTAGGACAAGAATAGTGTGAAGAAACCGGAACCAACCTGGGCCCGTTGGAACCGTCAAAACCAGGAATTGACCAGGAAAAACAGATAAAAACCCGGAAAAAATGGTCAAATCCTAGTAAAAAACCGACCATACCCGAACCAGTTCCTAATGGACCCCGTTATTGACTTTGTTTTCAAACCCAAAACTGATTTACGAAAAAACCCGATTCGCCCCCCCCCCCTCTAATTTCTCTAGATTAAAGTACTAAACCATATATTGTTGGGCCTTTAGCCCAATCTTAGACCCCCTTCACGAAGTTGTAAAACCCATTAAAAGATTTTAATCTCCACAAGACGCTTTAATAACTAATAACAACAACAGTAACAACAAATTCTTAACCAAAAATCCATATATTAATCAGTTTCCATTATTCCAATCACGTTTGTTGAGCCTTCTCATATCCGTCAAATCAGATCTTAACCGTAAATTAAACCCAAACCCCCAATCTCCAGATCCACCACCGACAACCGCCACCATGAGAGTGGCAACACCGTCACCGTCACCGTCATCTCCATCCAAACTAACCGCCAAAGACGCCGAATCTCTCTTCCGCACCAAACCTATCTCCGAAATCCGAACCATCGAATCCGCCACTCGCAAACAGATCCAAAACAAAAGCGAAGAGCTCCGTCAGCTCGTCGGCAACCGTTACCGTGACCTAATCGACTCAGCCGATTCAATCGTCAACATGAAGTCATCATGTCACTCAATTTCCAACAACATATCGTCTGTTCACAACGGTATTCTTCATTCTCTTTCGTCTACAACTATTAGCCCTAATTCTGTGTCCTCTAATCCCGCTAGCGCTCGTATGTACGGAATTGCTTGTCGTGTTAAGTATATTGTTGATACACCTGAGAATATTTGGGGTAGCCTTGATGAGTTAATGTTTGTTGGTGCTGCTGCACGCTACATGCGTGCTAAATTAGTTTACCAAGGGTTAACGAATAATGATAATAACAATATATTATCGAAATTTCCGTTGTTACAGCATCAATGGCAGATAGTTGAGAGTTTTAAGTTGCAGATATCACAGCGTAGTCGCGAGAGGTTGTTGGATCATGGTGTAGGGGTTGGGGTTAAGGATGAGATTTCGGTTTATGCGGATGCCCTTGCGGCGGTTTCGGTTATTGATGAGCTTGATCCGGCGCAGGTTTTGAAGCTGTTGTTGGATTCGAGGAAGTCGTGTGTTTCGCAGAAGTTGAATGGGTGTAAGGTGTCGGGTGAGGATGTGATACGGGTGTTTTGTGATGTGTTGAAGGTGATTCAGGTTAGTGTGGCGCATGTTGGGGAGTTGTTTTTGCAGGTTTTGAGTGATATGCCGTTGTTTTATAGAACGGTGTTGGATTCACCGCCTGTGTCGCAGTTGTTTGGTCGGATACCGAATCCGGATGAGGAAGTGAGGTTGTGGAAGGAATTTAGGGAGAAGTTGGAGTCTTTGATGGCAATGCTGGATAAGGATTTTATTGCTAAAGCTTGTTTGGAGTTTTTGAGGAGTTGTGGGAATGAGATAATTAACAAAGTCAATGGAAGGTTTTTGATTAATGCGATTGATAGTGGGAAACAGCTTGCTGCAGCTGAGAAGTTGATTAGAGAAACAATGGAAGGTAAAGATGTGTTGGGAGGAAGTTTGGAGTGGTTAAAAAGTGTTTTTGGTTCTGAGATTGAAATGCCATGGAGTCGAACACGTGAGCTTGTTTTAGGCAATGATGATGATCTTTGGGATGAAATCTTTGAACAGACCTTTGCAAGCAGGATGAAAGCAATAATTGATTCAGGATTTAATGAAATGAATAATATAGTCGATGTTAAGGAGTCAATTCTCGCCATTGATAAAGGTCAGGTTGGTTTTCAAGATTTCATGAATCGATCTCCTTTGGGTGGTGGAGTTTGGTTTGTGGAGCCCACCACCAAAAAGACTAGTTTAGTGGCTAGCCCTAAGGTATTGCACAATGGTAGTGATTATCAGAGCTGTTTAAACGCTTACTTTGGTGATGAAGTTGGTCGAATTAGAATGGCAGTTGATAACCACTGCAAGAATGTACTTGAAGACCTTCTAAAATTTTTAGAATCTCCAAAAGCCTCTTTAAGATTAAAAGAACTAGCGCCATATTTACAAAACAAATGCTTTGAAAGCATGTCAGCCATACTTACAGATCTCAAGAACGAGTTGGATCACTTGTACGCTGCATTAGCCAATTCGTCATCATCATCTCCAGTTACAACAGTTGAGAGATCACTGTTCATTGGAAGATTATTATTTGCATTCCAGAAGTACTCTAGAAACATTCCTGTTATTCTTGGTCCTCCCAGATTATGGTTGAATGAATCAATGTCAGCAGTTTCTGGTAAGGCATCGGCATCACCGCTTTCGAGGTATTCTAATAGCATGTTTGACTCTTTAACTTCCGAGAATCATGGGAAGAAAATGCTTACATCGCCTAAAAGACAGTCTTCACTTGCTGCTTCTGCCTTATTTGGAGTTGATGATAACCCGAGCCCACAACTTGACGAACTTAAAAAAACAACACAGGATCTTTGTATTAAAGCTCATAACTTGTGGATAACTTGGGTGTCGGATGAACTGTCGGTTATCCTCTCACACAGTCTCAGAAATGATGAAAGTCTATCAGCAACCACTCCCTTGAGAGTAAGTAGTTTTCAGTAGTTTTATAACATAACCATTTTGAAATTATGAGTAGTTATAATCTAATTTGCTTTTTGTATACTGATTAGGGCTGGGAAGATACAATAGTTAAACAAGACGACTCATCAGAGATGAAAATCTCACTTCCATCTATGCCTTCTATATATATCACCTCATATTTGTTTCAAGCTTGTGAAGAAATTCACAAAGTTGGCGGTCATGTACTTGACAAACCAATTTTACAGAACTTTGCTGCAAGATTACTGAAAAAGGTATTGTTTTTATTGGCTAAGAATCTAATCTTATCATTTTAATTTTTAATTTTTTACTGAAGCTCTTTGATAGTGTTCTGGATAAAGTTTTCAAGTAAAGGTGACAAAGTGGCAATCTCATCCATTTATTTATGAATGGGTCAATTCAGGCTTTGTTTCATCTCAAAATGTCAAAATCTTAAAAGACGTAGCTTAAAGTGAAATGGGTTTCCCCCCAAAGTTTGTTTTAAAGCATAAAACCTTCTAAATCATTTTGTTATAAGGTTAGATTATTATGGCATAATATAAATTTAGTAATCATATTTGGCACTACTTATTCATGATAAAAAGTAGGCTTGTAAAGGAACTGAATGGCACACAAACAATGCATGTTCATGTTCGTTCGTTTAACTTTAACCGAACAAACGATCAAACAAAAACGATTAAACGAACATAGTTTTCTTGGTTCGTTTGTTAGAAAATGAAGGTGTTTGTGTTCGTGTTTGTTGACAGTATAAATGGATGGTTCTTGAACATAAGCAGACACAAAGAACATAAATGAATATATCTGAACATAGATGAAAGAACATAAAGGGACGTAATTGAACGAACATCAATTAAAAGTAAACTTGATCATCAATATGCTGGGTTTTAAAAATTAATAAAACTTGATGAAATTGTAAGTGTTATATTTAAGTTTCAGAAAACTAGACTAAATCGTAACGGACCTAAAGCTTTTAATGAATATATAAACAAACAAACTTAGACAAGGTTACAAACGTATAATAGCGAACGCATATGAACATATAGGAACAAACATAAACGAATTTAAATAGATGAATGCTCACAAACATAAATGAACGAATTAGACATGTGTGTATGTTTGTGCCTTTAACTAAATGAACAAAAAATGTTGTTCATTTGTTTATAAAATTAATGAACATAAATGAACTTCCCACCGAACAATTCACTAAACGTTTGCTTTGTTTACGAGCCTAATAAAAAATAAGTGTTTTTGAACGAAAAGCTTTTCAGCTCAACCCCACCCGGAAAGACAGACAAAACGTTACCCGTTTTGAGACGAACCCACTTTAACCCATATTCATCTCGTATGATGTTGTAGGTGATTGATCTTTATACGGATTTCCTCTCAAATGGTGAAAACCGTTTGTCTGAAAAAGGAGTTTTGCAAGTCTTATTGGATCTAAGATTTGCTGCTGACATTCTATCCGGGGGTGATTTAAGTGGACCTGAGGAAGTACCAAAACCATCAAAGTCAAAAACAGTTTATAGACGGAAACAAGATGCGCAACAACAAAAATCGGTTATGAAAGATCGCATTGACAAGTTGGCGATTCGTCTCTCACAGAAGCTAGACCCCATAGACTGGCTCACGTACGCTTTTGGTTACCTTTTTTGGATACGTTTTGTTAATTGTGGTGTCTGGTTCAGCTTTTAATTGGCATAAATTAGAGCTAGAAAATGGGAGATTTTTTGGTATGGGTTATGAAAATGATGATTTATTTCTTTTATAGCACGGAAATTATCTTTATTCAGTTATAATATGCATTTTTTTTCAAATAAAATGATGCGCGAGGTTTTGGAATGGTTTATGAAAATTATATTTATTTTTTTATGATCACGAAATTTATATTTTATGATTTTATGCATTAAAATACACATTTGTGTTAGGAGTGTGCATGGGTCGGTTTGGGTCATTGGGCTCAAACCGAACCAAAAACCAAAAATTCGATTTTGAGTTATGAAAACCATTCTGTTTTGGTGTTTTCGGTTTTTGGTTTGTGTTCGATCGGTTTAACTATTTGGCCTTGAGAATTTTGAGTCAAAAAAGAAAAGGCCCAAAATAATGAATTTGGGCTTAAATCTTATTGTTAATAATGGTTAATCGATTGTTATACATTTGTGCTAAAATATTTTGGTTACACTTCTAAGTTTGTGTGACTTTGGACCTGTTTTACGTGTTTCCTTAAAGCTATTGTTTTGATTATACCCATTTGACCCGTTAGATACAACACGTCCCAAACGTTCCGTTCATTATGGGTTAAAATATGATTTCCAGTTTTAATTCTCATTATTTTTAAATATAATTAAGTCATAGTTGTTAATCAATTTTTATTTTATGTTTTGTAGGTATGAGCCATATCTTATGGAGAATGAGAAGCAGTGCTATCTGCGCCACGCTGTCCTATTTGGTTTCTTTGTTCAGCTTCGTCGGTTGTACACAGATACCATGCAAAAGTTGCCTACAAATTCTGAATCAAATATAATGAGATGCTCTACTGTTCCTCGTTTTAAATACCTTCCCATCAGGTTCATCTTACATTTATATTTTAATTTATTTAATTATGTAACAACGCTTTGATTTGACTTATTATTAATCTTGCATTTTGGTATGCAGTGCTCCTGTATTATCTGCGAAGGGGACAAGTAAGTCTCCTATATCAACATCTATTGATGATGTTTCTTCACGAAATGCCTGGAGAAATTATACCCACGAGGATATGGATGATAATACGAGTGCTGGGGTTGCGACACCTTTCTTGAAATCTTTCATGCAGGTAATCAACAGATCTGATTTTTTATGGGTTGGGTTGGGTTGGGTCGGGTTGATTCAAGCATGTTTGTCCAAAATATAAACTAGTGTTAAATGTTGCTACAAAGTTTTTATTACTCTTTGGTCTGTAAATGAATCGAATGTTCAGTGAACCTGAACAAAAATTTTTGTTCATTTTGTTTAACGAACGGACATGAGCACGTCTTGTTCGTTCATTTATGTTTGTGAGCATTCGCTCAGTTAAGTTCGTTTATGTCTGTTAACATACAAAGTCTTATGTTAAATACTTTGTAGATGTGTTTTTGAAGTGTAACTTTTATATACATTCACATTTTTGTTTTAAAATTGTAATTTCAAAGTATTATTACACAAAGAAAATGAGAAAAACTAAAAAAAAACGGGGATAAATTCGTGTGATCGTGTCAACCCGCGTATTCCGATTTTTGGGTTTGTGTCGGATTGGATCCGCCACCCTGGGTTTTATGTATTAAAATTCAGTCCGGGCGACTTTTGAACACCGTTTTAGTTATTTTAAAGGAATTTTAGTTATTTTACCAGTTGAAATAAATCATAACACGAACTGAATGTGGACATTAAATATTGTTAAAATGACAGGTTGGCAGTAGGTTTGGGGAGAGCACTCTGAAACTGGGATCCATGTTAACAGAAGGGCAAGTAGGCAGGTTTGGTGACATGTTACCTGCTCAAGCAGCCGGTCTTCTTTCCCAATTTACAACCACCCGATCAGATTACTGATGGCACTCATCCCGCCTTAAAAACACACCATTTATCCCGGGTATATGATTTGATACTTGGGTGCCAAGTCAAGGAATTGGTCGGCCCCATGAGGCCCGAATCGTGCAAGTGTTCAGATTAACATATAAAGTTTGTGTATGTGGATTTTGGGAGCATTATATGTAAAGGAGGCAAACAGTTTTAAGTTTATTATGAGTGAAAGAATATAGGAAACGGAGGCTTCTAGAACAGCAGTGGTAGTTTTGTTGTATTGCGGCTGAGAATCGCTTTTATGGTAATAACTTTGTTTTGCGTGAATTTGTTATATCCGTTGTATTTGTTGATTATAACCGTGTTTTCTTGAACAAAAGACGATCAAGTGGTTTTTAGCTCGGTTGATGCTAAGATGTGTGCATTTTCTATCTTTTGTTTAAAAGGTTTCTTGTAAGACAAGTTAATGGTTTTCACTTTGCATCACATATTAGTATTCACTATTCCCACTATTGATTATCAACCAAATGTCAATTTACCACTCGAGAATTAAAGATTCTAGCATGCAAATGGTCTCACCTTGGTTATGAAAAGGAAAAACGTACGATATTCATACTGTATCTAATATAATAATAATATTTATGATAGGTTTTACAAGCAAAGGAACCTCTGGTTAGAGCATTCTCCGTCCACGAACAACCGTTCGGTTGCAATTCTTGTCATCTAATCGAGCGAACAACAGTTTTCCTGATCATCTTTTGTTCTCGAATCGTTTAACTTTTTTTTAATCGTCATGGATTTCTTAACATAACCCGGAACTCCTACGGTTAATTTAATCATGTATAATCGGTTTCTTGTTCGAAACGCCTTCATCATAAGTTTACCCTCGTATCGTACAAGAGCAAATAATCTTCCTTGATATGAACATTACACCTATTCTCCGTTGCTTGACGGAGACTTATATTATCTTTCAAACTTGGTATAAAATAAACATCGGATAAAACCTGATTTTCGATTTTAATAAAATCTCCCTTTACCGCATATATCAATACACGAACCGTCCCCGAATTTTATCTTACCCGTTATATTATTGTTGAGTTCGGAAAAATACGACTGTTACCTGTCATGTGGTTCAACGCTCCGTTGTCGAGATATCAAGTGCCTTCTTCCACTTTCTCGGCTTTAAGCCTTTTCGGGTTAACTCATTCTTCATTTAAGTAAATCGTCTTGTGAAGATTTAAATAACCAGCCGGATCACGATCGGCTTGTTCTTTCGTTTAAGCCAGATTTTCTTCCTGGTTTGCTTGTCTTCGTTCCGGACATGAGGATGCTAAGTGTCCCATCTCATCACACCGAAAACACTTAATCTGGCAGCGGTCTTTCCTTTCTCTTACATATCCTTCGATTTGGTAAGATCGTTGTCCTTCGGTTTCCCGACCTCTTCCACGTTCCCATGAACTCAACCCACCTCTACCTCGGCTACCGGACTGATTAGCTTTTAAATACTCATAGCAGTCCTTCTGAAATTGAGATTGATCATTACAGCAACCAAGATGCCTTTGAAACTACTTTTTGATCGATTGAAAAGTAATTGACTTTAAGACATAGAAGCGCGTTCTCTCCCTCGTAAACGGTCCTCAAGCGCCTTTAGTCATCCAACAACATCTTCAAACCTCATACTATTGAGATCAACAGTTTGCTCGATTGAGGCTACAAGTTGGAAGTATTTGTCTAGAACCGCATCAAGTAACTTCTTCACCAATACATCTTGCTCGAATACATACCCAAGATCCATTGCTTTTGAAATCATACCGGTTATTTTTCTTGCAAAATGATCAACAGTTTCGTCTTCCATCATCTTGAGTTTCCCAAATATACTTTTCAACATTAGGAGTCGAGCCTTTTGGACTTGCTTGAACCCAACATACTGTGCCTTCAAAGCCGCCCATATTTCTTGGGCAATATTGTATTGAGCAACCTGAAGAAGAATATCACCTTCCATCACTTGCAACAAAAACGACCTTGCCGTTTTATTCTTCTTCGCATCAATAGCTGCACCCTCTTCTGGTTGAACGACTTCCCATAACCCTTGATCGTCCAAAATCGTTTCCACCCCAATCGCCCATGTGATGTAATTTGTTCTGTTCAATTTTTTAACCTGTAGTGATATTCCCCTGGTTGCTTTGGGTTGGATTATCGGTCTTTCTTCATCACTTGCCATTGACGTCTTTTTTTTCTTCCGTTGGTAAACACTTAATAGTGTCGAACCCCCTTACCCCAATCCGTTGGAACAAACACAAACAAATCAGTCCCAAACCACTTTTTAGAACCGAACCCCTTTACTCGAAAAATAAAATAAAACAAAACAAATTCTAATTCAAGTACCAAAATCACTATTTTCCTTCTTGAATAATTCATTTAAATAAAACTCTTATTTTCTTTTCCCTTTAGTTAGTAGTAACAAACACTTTTCCTTCTTGAAGTTCGTCTCAGCCACAAAAGACAGCAAACCCTCGAACAAAAATAAATAATGTCTTTTGATCGGAAAATCAAAAACAAAAAATCACGTATCAAAGCTCTTGCTGCCGAACACACCTTAGCCTGCTGTACCCTAGTTCTTGAACACACCAAACCCCGCCCCTGCCTTGCTTGAACAGGAACTTGTGAATCTGTTGGAACCGAACAAATCCTTCTGTTCGATCTGCTATCACCGTTTGAACAAAAGCCTGGTTGATTCGTGGTCTGCTCTCCTGCGATCTTGAGGTAATTTGATTGAAGTCTGCCTTGAATAGAATACTCGTCTGAATCTTGTAATCTGCTCACTTGCTTCTTGTTTCGATCTGGCTTTGATATCAATTAATGGGAGGTGAATTGGAAGTAGTTAATCGAAAACGAACTAAACTCGGAGAATGCTGTCACACCCAAATCTAAGAAGGAAATGCCGGGCCGTAAGCATGATTGTTCACGGCTCAAGGTACTATCATACAATATAGGTGAGAATAACTATTAAATTTAATTATTTCATTGAAAAGCAACACACAATATCCAAACAAAACAATTAATCCAAAAGCAACAAATATAATCCAAACAATAACTTAAAAATAAACTGTCTTTTAATAAACTCTAAGATCTCGTCTAGGTGTCCATAACTTCAATCTTCAACTCAAGCAAAAACCTACATATGCGTATAAAATAAAATAGAGTTGTCAACAAAAAGTTGAGCGAGCTTTACCACCAGTTTTGCAATAATATAATATAATATGAAAGATAAGCAAAACGTAATAAATTGCGGTAAATATAACCAAATCATGAGCAAGTAAGGTGCCTATAGACCATTGCCAAGTGAATCGGGCGCCGGTTACTATGACGGTCGTATGATCATACTATAATGAGAATATGTTGGACTTCTCTGAATGCGTTAAAGTAAACAAGTAATCACGTAACAAGTATATTCGATTAATCACACATAACATCACGTTTGCTAGTTTAAGATATATATATATATATATATATATATATATATAACAAGAAATACTAATAAGTACGCATATGTCCCCAAAATGTTTGAAAGCTTAGTAAAATAGGGGAATGACAAAACTCACCTTAAATCAAAGGCAAGTAAACTAAAATAAGAATAAAAATAGCAATCTTCCGTTAACTTGCCAAACGAGATAAACCAATGGAACCTGAAATTTTGAGGTAAGAATATATAACTAAAAACGAACTCGTTTCCGCTAGAATCAATCCAAACGGATGAATAGAACTCTGGTTATGTTAAATTTAATATTTAAACGAGTCGGTACTGACCAGAATCCGAAAAGCGATTCGGAAGTCGGGTTTTGGTAAGTAGCCTTCAAATTTCGTTATGAGAATAAAAGTCTTCTAGACCGAACATTGGTTTTGACAAGAAGTATGAGAAAACGTATAGTCAAACTTGTTGACTGTTTTGCCCTTTAACGGGTTTTAAGCAAATTGACCAGCCAATACCCTTCAACCATGAAACTTGATTGAAGGTTATTGACTAGGGAATATGTATGAACAATTTCTCAGTTTACAACTTACCCGGAAAGTGGAAGAATCAACCAAAACGAAGAGTCCAAAGGTTGAGGAATAAGCAAAGTCAACCGTTTATGCTTGTATCTTCAACAATAATGCAAAAACCAAAGGATTTTATGAGGACAGAGGAGGGTGATGGCTGGAGATGCTCTCTTAGGGTTTAGGTAAAGTTTGTGGCAGGTTATAATGAGATTTTTATATAGGAATAACTAAAATGAACCAATTATGCTTAATTCACTCGTTTAGGCAATCGAATATGAAATTAATGACCGAATCAATGAAATAACTAGAAGATTTCGTGATTGATCAAGGGGTTATGAATATGGACATGTATTTTAGTTAAATTCTTTTTCTTGGACCTTAATTCACTCGATTTTTGCTAAAAATAAGCGATTTGGATGCTAATAACGAACTAGGAAAGAATGACAAGAATCAAATCTGTACAGCTACGTCATAGCACTGCGTGGCCACCTAGGGTGGCTGCCGTATCGCTGCGCCCCGGCACCAAGGGGGTAGGATTTTGAATTTTGACAATTATGGTCCTTATGGTTTGATAATTGGCTAAATATTGAACCTTTTATGCTTAAAACAATAAATGAACATCATGTAAAGTATAAAGGATATAAAATGGACATGCAAAACTTAATTACTCATAAATGCTTCATATTATTAAGAATTAAGATCCGAATAAAGTTCGCAAATCGATAACATGAAAACAAAACGAATACGGTAAAACCCGAAATGTTACAAATGCTTTGACACAACTCACCAATTTGTTAATCAAGAAAATAACTCAAAAATTGATCAATTCTCTATTAACCCTTACATGAATTCTTTGGGGGTTATATAGAGGCTCGATTACAATTAGAGTAAAACACAAACTCATATTTATCTATTTAAATAAAATGTCATCTCTATCTAATAAATAAAATAGATAATTATATCTAACTACAATAATTAATTAATTAATGAGATCGATCCATTAACTCGAACCGGCCCCACCTTCCCGACCCATAACTCGGTTCGGGAAATAACTCCGACATAAACAGAATACAAAACAAGAGAACATACCTTGGCGATTCCAGAACATGAAGCAGTTGTTGGAAATTTGGGATTTAAACCTGTTGCCGGAGGTAATCAAAAATAAGAGGAAACAAAAACCGTCCTCAAACTCCTCCTTCTAAAAGGATTTCAAAGACTTTAAAGGATTCATATTTATTTTTAGGTTGATACTACGGTGCATATTCAACTAAATAGCAGTTTTACTCTGCGGGAACAATATAATATATAATTAACTAGACTTATTTTTAACATAAAGAAAAATACTAATCTATAATACTAATCTATAAGCATAGTAAGCCGTCAGAAAGAGAAAACGAAATACCGAAGTCATAAAAACATATGTATAATTTGAATTAGAATTTCGAATAGAATTTAACATCATAAATTCGCATTTGATTACTAGATGGAAATCAAAGTAAAAAAACTCGAATCCGAGCCTTCAAACTCAGAATTCGATGAGAATCGAGTTTTTCGATTCCAATTCGAATATCGAACCCCCTAGGTGATGGTGGTGAATTACGTTAACATATAAAGGGAACCTTATTTCGTAACCTAACAGTGAGGTACGCTGAGACTGAGAAGTTTCACATCACTTATGCAAGATATTGCTGAATGTACAGCTAGATAAGCTTTATTTTCCACTAAAAGTTGTGTTCGTCTCATCTGTTTTACATAACAAACTTTTTATTAATTGAATCTTTCATAACTTCTTTTTTCTTTGGCTTCTTTTACATATAAGCTTCTCATAGTCATATCCACTAACTTTTACCAAATTAATTTAAATCAAAAGTACATGAGGCGTGCCTCATATCGATTTCCTGAATGCCTTAGACGCGTCTTTTAAAACAAAGAATCCAAATCCAACGAATTTCATAGCCAAACGACCAAGAATTGAGATTACATATTTAACAACATGCTAACGCAGGAGTTAAAAATGCAAGCCCTAAGTTTTGTTGATAAGCAATTAAATCCACATTAATCCTTATGTGCTAATCACGGAACCACCACATACGGTAAGATTGTTCTGGCAACAAATAGCAACACGTGCCTAAATCATAACTTCCCAATTGAACTATCTAGAAAAAGATAACATAATCAAGCAACCGTAATCTCCATGAATGATAAACAAAAGTCTCAGCAATGCATGAAAAGCAAACCTTTACGTATACATGAAACCATAAGCTCCCGCTTTCTTCTCTGATCATCTCCACTCTGCTTCTAATAAATATCTTCATGATACTTGCATATATATTATAATTTCTTAAGAAGGAGATGGGGAATGTTTGCTCTACATTTTAGAATTTATTTCGTAAAGTAACATTAACCAAAAACCTAGGACAAGGATGCCCCATGCAAACTCTATATAATCAGTGATCAGCCGCAACCTTCCGAAGTATATTTTCTCCACAATTCCAAAATTATATTCTGCATTATCGTTTTTCCCTAACATTGTATATATAATCCCTTGAATAAAATAAGGCTTAAGATCTCGAGGTTGTTCGTATAATATCTCCTGATAGATCTTTAAAGCATCGTTATAGTCCCCTCGAGTTAAACTGATTTGAGCAAGCATAATCTTGAAATCCCTATAATGCTCCATCTTTCTACACCTAAAGCTGATTTCCATCCTTTCACGTGTCAGTTCCTCCACGTTTTTGAACAATTCTTTTGCATGAGAATTAGCTTCTAGACGTACACTACAAGAAATTAACACTATAGCGACGAAGGCTATATCGAGGACAAAAGTCGTCGCTATTACCAACCTTTTCTCGAGGACATTTCGTCGATATAGGGTTGGTCAAGCTTTTTTCACTTTTGGACCCTATTTCAACGACGTATCGTCGAGATATGCTGCAGTAAACTTTTTGAGGGACACCAAAAATAAACGCGCCAAGTTGAAATCCTATTTCGACGACATGTCGTCGCCATAGCCTAAATTAAATTTTATTTTAATTTTTATTTTATTCCGAGTAGATAAATAAATGAAAAAAATCAATAAAATAAAATAAACAAGCTATTGCGACGACATCTCCTCACTATAGGCTAAATTAACTTAATTTATTTATTTTTTTATTGATGATAAAAAATAACAAAAAGTATAAAATAAGTTTTTTTTAAAGAAAATTGCCAACCCTATATCGAGGACAAGTCGTCGATATAAGGTTAATGTAATTTTTTTAGTTAATCTATATCGACGACATTTCCTCGACGTAGAGTAATTAAAAAAAATTAATCATTTTTACTTTTGTACTTTATTATATGTGTGTGTATTAATTTTTATTACTAATTATTTTCTTTTGGTATTGTATTCGCCTCGTACGTATGTATGTATGTGTTCATGTATGTATGTATGTATGTATGTGTGTGTCTTGTATGCATGTATGGATGGGTCTGTGCGTCTATGTATGTATGTGTGTGTTTGTGTATGTATGTATGTGTCTCGTATGTATGTATGTAGGTAGGTATGTTTGTATGTGTCTATTTATATATGTGTCTGTGTCTCGTATGTATGCATGTATGTATGTATGTATGTGTGTGTATGTATGTATGTATGTATGTATGTATGTATGTATGTATGTATGTGTGTGTCTGTATGTATGTATGTATGTATGTATGTATGTATGTATGTATGTATGTATGTATGTGTGTATGTATGTATGTATGTGTCTCGTATGTATGGATGGGTCTATGCGTCTATGTATCTATGCATATATGTATGTATGTGTCTATGTACATACGTTGGTACGTTTGTATGTATATATGTGTCTATGCGTCTATGTATGTTTGTATGTATATATTTGTCTATGCGTCTATGTGTGTAGGTATGTCCGTATGTGTATGTATGTATGTATGCACGTATGTGTCTATGTATGTATGTATGTATGTATGTGTGTGTGTGTGTGTGTGTGTATGTATGGTCTATATGTCTCGTATGTATGTATGGATGGGTCTGTGCGTCTATGTATGTATGTGTATAAGTATATTTATACATATAATTTTTATTTTATTTTTAATATAACAACTATTAGTAATATAATTGTCATTATCATTAATATAATTAATGTATATAAAGAAAAGAAAAAAATTATTGAAAAATAGCCTATAGTGACGAAATGTCCTCGCTAAAGGTAAAATAAATTATTTTCATTTATTTTATAATACTGAGTGATAGATAAATAATAAATAAAAAAAGAAATTAACCTATATCGACGACATGTCTTCGATACTAAGTTTGGCGGTATGGAGGGAAATTTAGCCGCGTGAATGAAAATTTCAATATTTTAACATTGGCCTATATCGACGAAATGTCATCGCTATAGGTCCAGCTTTATATTCTAATTTCTTTCTCAGTTTGTTTCACAATCTCACTTCCACTCCTCCAAACTTATTTTGTGCCACTGCCATGTCCGGGTCTGCAGCCGCCGGTATCTTTCACCATCGCTCGTCCCACCTCCGCCGTAGTTGATAACCTTCACCACCATTGATTTCACCTCCGCCGGCCTTCACCACCACTGGTTTCACCTCCGCCGGCCTTCACCACCACTGGTTTCACCTCCGCCGGCGCAACCACTCGCCGATGTATCCGAACTCTGTTACCGCCGCCAGTCTCGATTCACAAATTTGGTACCACGCAATCGTTGTATTTGTGTATCTTTGTTTGAACTATAGACATAAATTAGTTTTAATTATATGTTTGACTAGTATATTTGATAATAGATATTTAGGATGTAATTTTGCCCTAAATTTAGGATGTGTATTAGGGGTGTTATCCGGGTAAAATGTTTGGGTCGGGTTACTCGAGTTAGCGCTTCACGGAATTTGACTTAAAGAACAACCCGTTTATGAATGGATTGTTCGGTTTTGGGTGAAGCGGTCGAGTTTAAACATGTTGGGTTTCTGGTTGGTTTCAGGTCGATATTTCGGCCCATTAGCCATTGAACATTTTACTTTCTGCTGGACATTTTAGTTTGAGTTCATCTCATTTAGTTTTATTGTAATTTGTCATCTTATACAGATATACTTGGTTTTCTATGGATAATAACTGTGGAAGCATGGCTAACTACATAAGAAATCATCAGCTGGTAATTGTCTCATTTTATCCTTTTGAATTGTAACCTTTTCTTTGAGCTTTATTCTTGGTTAGAGATCAATTTGGTTTCATACGTTTTTTTCTATTTTAATTGTTGATGAAAACCACACCTAACTTTTTGATGCTTTATGTGGATCATGATAGATAATCAACTCATCCTCATTAATAGTTTGCATTAATGCCTATATCGTTGCAAGCTTAAACTGAAATCAAGATTTTGGTACTTGATTTTTTTCGGATTTTGGTATTGATTTATATGTATGTCTTTGTATGTGTTCGACACATTAACGTACATAATTTACTTTATATATAGACTTATGTTCTAATCATCTCTATGTCTAAACTAGGGTCAATCCATTAAATTTCTCGCCATCAAAAATCAAGTAAGTGTTTTACCCTATAAACCATTTTATACATATGATTAGGTATGTATGCTTGTTCATAACATATATAACTGTATTTATTTTATCGTATTAGATGGAAGGTCGATACTCGTGATCAAGAGAGGATTGTGATCGGCTTCATGTATGTATAAAACTCTATATTTTTGGTTATTTTGAGAACGCTTGTATAAGATGTATGTTCTTTTTGTTTTTTTTTTTTATTATTTTGCTACTTATTATACTTTTATTAGTTTTGGTAATTTTGACAATTTGGTTGAAAAAACCAGGTAAAGAATAATATATAATATATATTTTTTTTAATTTTGGTAACCAATCTCGAGGACATATCGTCGAGATAGGGTTAATTTAATATTTTTATTGTAAGGCTATATCGACGACAAGTCCTCGATATAGGATTAATTAAAAAAATAATTAAACCTTATCTCGACAACTTGTCCTCGAAATAGGGTGATTAAAAAACGATTAATCATTTTTTTAATCACCCTATCTCGAGGATCTGTCATCGATATAGGTGACTCTATATCGACGACTCTATCTCGACGACAATTTTAAGCTATTACGACAATTATGTAGTGACGACGGATATATCGACGACAAGTCGTCGACAAAGGCTATATCGATGACAAGTCGTCGACAAAGGCTATATCAAGGACAAACAGGGCCTATCTCGACGACTTTTGCCTTCACTAAAGCCCCTGTTTGTTGTAGTGGTAAAGGGTCTTTTATAGATTCTTCAGCATCTCTGCCGTATAAATGTAAATAGTATTTCAGCTCTTTGTTGCTATCGAGATTAATTAACCGATCAAGTATCCGAACCGCTTCCTGAATTTTTCCGTTTTTAATTTTGTTTTCCATTAGGGTTTTCAGAGCTTTGATGTGATATTCTTCCTCTTGTATTTCATCGACTGTGGCAGGAGGTGGGGCCGCGATTGCGGGTTCGACGTTGAAACGTGAGAGAAAGACAGCGGTGACGGTGACACCGGCGACGAAGGTAGTTTTGAGGAAGGATAATGTGGTGGGGTTTACGAGTTTTGTTATCGGGTGTCTAGGGGTTTCGTAATTAGGGTTTCGGAAGGAGGCTTTGGGTGTTATCAATGAGAATGATGCTGATTTCGGGATGGCGATGGAAATAAAGGAGGGTCGGGGCCTGGGCCGGCGGGTGATCAGTGAGAGAGGCTGTGGATGGTGACGGTATGCAATAGTGAAGTCCGTTGCTTGAAAACGATGACTTGTAGATCCTGAACCCTAGTACGTGATCATTGCTTGATTTATCAATGGTATCAGTTATTAATTTATTATATAAAACAAGTTAAGTTAATTGTACGTGGGCTTTATAGTTAAGTACTTAAGTCATTAGTCATCTATGACTAAAGTCATTAGTCATGAGACTTGCACTATAAATAATAAAAATATCTAATGCGACCAACAACCTTTGTTCATACCATCTTATCTTCTCAACTACTTTCTCACTTTCTCTCTACCTCTCTACTCACAGCAATAAACAAACACCAAACAAGATCTTGATCCTCTAGAGTGATTTCCGTTAGCTCTAGAGTGAGGTTGATCTTTCATAACTTCATTTTTTATTTTTCTTTTGCTTCTTTTACATATAAGCCTCTCACATCCACTAACTTTGACCAAATTTAAATCAGAAATGCTTCCTAAGGGCCTTAAGCCTCATACGCCCCTTTTAAATTAAAACAAAGAATCCAAATCCAACGAATTTCATAACCAAACGATCGTAAGAATTCAAAGATATCAAATCATCCTATGAACTAAACACCCGTAGGAAATGCAAGGCATAAGTTTTATTGTTGATAAGCAATTACACCCACAGTCCTTATAATGTGCTAATCAAGAAACCACCACATACGGTAAGATTGTTCTGGCAACAAATAGCAACACATACCTAAAACATAACTTCCCAATTGAACTAATTAGAAAAAAGATAACATAACTAATAAACAACCGTAATCCCATGAATGATAAACAAAAAGTCTTAGCAAAGCATGAAAGGCAAACCGTTGTGTATATACACGAGATCAACTCCTTAAATAAGCTCCTGCTCTGACCATCTTCAATCTGCTTCTAATTATAAATACCTTCATGATACTTGAATATGTTTTGCAATTTCTTTCAAAGGAGATGGGTTGGATAGATGGAAGGTTTGCTCTACATTTTATACGTTACTTCGTAAAGTATCATTAACCAAAAACCTAGGACAAGGATGCCCCATGCAAACTCTACATAATCAGAGCTCAGCCTCAACCTTCCCCGGTATATTTTCTCCACAATCCCAAACTTATATTCCGCATCATCCTTTTTCCCTAGCATTGTATATATAATCCCTTGAATAAAATAAGGCTTAAGATCTCGAGGTTATTCGTTTAATAACTCCTGATAAATCTTTAAAGCATCGTTATAGTCTCCTCGAGTTAAACTGATTTGCGCTAACATAAGCTTGGAATCCCTATAATGCTCCATCTTTCTACACCTAAAGCTGATTTCCATCCTTTCACGCGCGTCAATTTCTTTACATGATAAGGTTCTACACGTAAAGGGTCTTCATCATCATCTCTGCCGTATGAATGCAAATGGTATTTCAGCTGATTAATTATCCCAACCGCTTCCTCACCGTTTCCATTTTTTATTTTGTCTTCCATTAGGGCTTTCATAGCTTTGATGAGATGTTCTTCCTCTTGTATTTCAGTTTTGGATTCAACAGTGGCAGCTGGAGGTAGGGCCGCGATTGTGCGTTCGACGGTGAAACGTGAGAGAAAGATAGCGGCTACGGTGACACCGGCGACGAAGGTGGTTTTGAGGAAGGATAATGTGATAGGGTTTACGAGTCTTGTTATCGGGTGTCTAGGGGTTTCGTAATTAGGGTTCCGGAAGGAGGCTTTGGGTGTTATCAATGAGAATGATGCTGATTTCGGGAAGGCGATGGAAATAAAGGAGGGTCGGGGCCTGGGCCGGCGGGTGATCAGTGAGAGAGGCTGTGGATGGTGACGGTATGCAATAGTGAAGTCCATTGATTGAAAACGATGACTTGTAGATCCGGAACCCTAGTACGTGATCATTGCTTGATTTATCAATGGCATCAGCTATTATATAAAACAAGTTAAGTTAATTGTGCGTGGGCTTTATAATTAAGTCATGATAGCCGCCTAAATCACAGCCACAATCAATTCAATTCAAAGTTTAAATTATTTGACTAGTCAATTGTTGTTATTATCTAATTATTTAGATATTGTCTCCTTATTTTATGCCACTCTTGTATATTTAAGTTGTAATATTGTTAACTAGGTTATTAACCCATGTTCGACACGGGTGGAAATATAGAAATCGTTCAATAAACACATATATAATTTCAAACGACAAGTTATTTTTTAATATATTTTTGAGACAACAACATAATTGCAATTCATATTCATATGCGAGCAAAGTACTGAAATACATAAACTTACAAAAAATGACTTTACTTAGTAGAATGTTTACGAAGGAAATTTAAAACTTTAAAACATAAACTTTATATAATTTAAAAAAGTAATATTAATATAAAACAAACTTCACTAACATTATTCTGGAAAGCACGCAAATCAGGAATAAACATCTATGAAAGATTTCTGATAAACATCCAAGAATGATTCGGACTTCTTTTCTTCCTGGACCGGGAACACAGTTGATGACATAAACATTCGTACACCAATCTAACAAAGATAGTGACTAACTGACTACGAAAACTGTTTTTACATTTCATGTGAAAGGTATTGCACCATAATAAACTGAAGCATGTCCAAAGCGCACTTAAGAACCAGAACCGAATCAAAACCTTTTTAAAATGGCATGTTTTGACCATAATCAAATCGATACGTTTTGAGAATGACACATTTTAAGCCGAACCAAACCGATATCTTCTAAAATTGACCCGGTATGACCCGAACCAAATCGTTAAGACTTTACCCGTTGAAACCTAAACGGAATCGATACCTTAGTTGCATTACTTATAGCTTCCTTGTTCGTAGACAAAGCGGATTCGGAATTGTCTTTCATTCCAAGGCCTAACTTGTATCCATGCGCTTCATATTCGCCCGGAGTTCGCTCCCCGAAATATAGCCATCCCTGCCCCCTCACGTCAATCCCACGAGCCTCTTATCCATTCTCATTCAATCACGGCGGGGTAGCAAATCAAAATGAAAAACTCACATTTGGTTTAGGGATAATCAGGCTCGAACTGATTTTTATATTGACTCGTTAACCAGAACTAAATTGATACTCTTTTAAAATGACCCGTTTTGTCGAGCCAAAGCAAATCAAAACATTTCTAAATTGACCCATTTTCATAAATGAAAATTGAAATAACACACTTGAAGAGTAAAAAGAAAAATGAAAGGTAACACATACAACGTTCTTAGCTTTTGAAATCTTTTCTACCAAATGCGAATTCATTATTACTGGTTGTGAAGATCCCAAAAAAAAGTTATAAACCTCAATAACTTCAACCCACTTAAAAGTTGAAACTTATGCGAACATTTCACTTAATTTGTGAACTCTCCATATTCTTTCATTTTTCAATAGGTACTATAAACCATACACCAAATAAATTAAATACAAATTGAAACGAAACTAAATTGAAAACTAAAACTAAAACTAAAACAAAACCGAAAAACTAAATAAAACCAAGTACAATTAAAACTTAAACAAAAACCAAAATGAAATTGAAAAACTAAAACTAATAAATCTGAAACCGAACCAAAAACAAAAATTGTAAAATCGAAACAAAAAACTGAATAAAGTTAAACTCATCTAAAACAAAACTAAAAAAATCAAACTCAAATGAAACAAATTTATAAAAACTAAAACCGAAATGAAACCAAAATAAAAAATAACTACCATGAAATTTTGAAGAAAAACTCGACATTGTTAAGAAACACATGCATTATTTTATTAAGTTGAATTATACAATTTAATTTGAATTTTAAATTATTTTATTAACACAAAATTATAAGAATGGGTGTTAATTTTGGAAAGAATTATTGTTTTAATAGTATAGCAGATGAAAATAGATAACCTTTTTACTCTTTCATGGTATCAAGTTAGGGATCCTAAACTAGCATTCAAACCATCAATCTTTCTCTTCTTCTCCATCAAAACACCATGGCCGGCTCCTCTGCAGATTCAACAACCAAGCCCCTCCATACTCTACTCCATCTCATAACAATCAAACTTTCCTCTACAAATTATCTTCTATGGAAAAATCAAGTCCACCCCGTTCTCTCATCCCTCAACCTACTTGGCTGAAGAGACGTGGATCGACTCACTGGTAGACGATCTACTTTCCTCGGGTGTGATTATACTATTTCACCGATGGTTTTCTTGGATCTGGGTTCTTCCACCTACAAAATGAACAGCACCGTCAACTTACCCGTCAGAAAGGGACAGAGGGGTCCTCTTTGGGGTAACCCTCCGGTGTGAGAATAAGTATTTGTGGGAGAAGATAATAATATCAGAGTAAGGAAATTTGGAGAGTATTGCTTAATAGCTGAATACTCTGTAATTGGATGTGATTGGATGTGATTGTGTGTTACTGACTGTAACTGTCTGTGATTGTCTCTCTCCTTGTGGAGTTGATGCTGTATTTATAGTGCTAGGGTTTCCACTGATTGGGCTCAGACCCAGTTAGGGTTTTGTTGGCCTCCTCCAATTGATTTGCGTCACGTGTCCTTGGGGACACCTGGTGCTTTTTCATTGGTTATAATCACGTGGTAGCACACGAGTTATGCTGAGTTGTCCACCTTTCATTTGGCAGCTGTCAACATCAGCATATTCTTATTCCTTAAAAAGATACCTTCTGGAAGGTTGTCTGACGTGCACAATCAAGGTTGCCCTAATCCTGATTTGGATAAGGACGAGGTTGATTATGTGCATGTGTGATATGCGCCTATCCTGAGGATGCGCGAGGTCTTCTCTTTATTCTCACGCGCAGATGTTTCATGCGCAGATGTGATATGCACAAGCATGTGATATGCGCCACGCGCGGATGCGCCACGCGCAGATGTGATGTGCGTGAGCATATGTGATGCCTGAGCATATGTGATATGCGTGAGCATATGTGATGCCTGAGCATGTGATGCATGAGCATATTGTGATGCCTGAGCATGTGATGCCTAAGCATATGTGATGCGTGAGCATATGTGGTGCCTGAGCATATGTGATGCCTGAGCATATGTGATATGCGTGAGCATATGTGATATGCGCCATGCGCATAGGTTTTGGCTTTGCGCCTTCATAATGTCTTGATTTCAAGCCTCTTGTCTATATCTTTGTGGGTTGACCCGCCTCGCTCGGTGTTGAGGCGGGTACATACCTCTTCATTGGCCATATAGACGGTTCCCTTGTCGCTCCTCCTGAAACCGTAACCACCGGTGAACAAACAACCCCAAACCCAACCTTTATTACCTGGAAAGAAGCAAACCAGCGGGTCCTTTTACTCCTTCAATCGACCCTAACCGAAGAATCCATGGCCGAAGCCATCGGTCATGCCACCGCTTACTAGGTCTGGCAAGCCCTTGAGCATGCCTACAGTCACCATTCTGTTGAGAGGATGCATACACTTCGTGATTCTCTCCGTCAATTGCAGAAAGGAAACTCTCTGGTCACCGATTTCGACCGAAAATTCAAGTCACTTTGTGACCAGCTAGCCTCAATTGGGCATCCAGTGACAGATGAAGACAAACGTCACTTGTTCCTTTGTGGACTTGGCTCCTCGTTTGAGAACTTCTCGACTTCTCAACGAACCATCAAACCCGCACCGCCATTTCATGACCTCCTTGCTCACGCTGAAAACCGTGAACTGTTTTTACAAACCCTAAACGGTTCCCCCTGTCCCGACAGCCGCCTTTCTGCTCAATCCAATCGGTTCAATGCTAACCCCAAATCGTCTCATTCTCAACGAGGTCGGTTCCATCGTTCGTCTTCCAACCGTGTCAGTGGCCGCTCGATGTCAAACAGGCGCCCTCCTCACTGCCAACTGTGCAGAAAAGAGGGTCATTATGCTAGATCATGTCCAACTCTCTCTAGCTATGCTCAAAGAGCCGCCATGCCACTTGATGCTAATCTCGCTCAAGCATTCCATGCCCAATGTGTGACATCTGCCCGATCCGACCCGACCCAGGTACCCGTTTCTCTGACCCGATCTCTCTTTTATTATTTAATATTTATACTTATATTTTACTTTTAATAATAATATATATTTTCCTTCCCGCCTCTTTCTCTCTCTTTCTTTCCGCCGTCCCGTCCCTCTTCCTTCTCTCTTTCCACCTTTTCCCTCTTGTCGCCGTCCCACCCTTACGCCTTGTTTCCCTCCTCTTTGCTTGTCCTTTGGTTCTTCCCGCCTAAGGATGTCTGCAGCTCCACGCGCCAGACTCCTTACATGGAAGCCTGCGTGAAGACATCTTGTTCCTGCGATGCGTGAAGAGAACTCTTCTCGCAGCGCGCTAAGAATGCATGTTCTTCCCGCAATGCGCTAAGAATGTATGTTCTTCCCGCGATGCGCTTAGAATTCTTGTTCTTCACGCAGCACGCTAAGGATTTGTGATTCTTCCCGCAGTGCGCTAAGGATTGTTGTGCCAGCCTTCGCGCTCGCGCACTCAGCCTTCCCGCGCTTAACCCTTGTATCTTCTGTTTAAATCTAGCCGTTTGCTTTTGTGTTGTCTTATCTTTTGAGCTGTTGACCTAATCTGCTTTATGTCTGAATAGTTACTTTCGGCGCAGCATGCGTACCAACCCCCATTGGTTGGTAGAAAAAGTGACTGACATTATCTTTTGAGATCTGCTTTTGCCATGCTTGACCAGTACCTTTATCTGAACCGCCCATGCCTGTTACTGTTCCCTGTCAGCTTTATCTTGCCCCCTGCAGCTGCCATATCTTTTGATATCTTTTGCTTTTGGATTCTTATGCTTTTTGATATCTTTTGCTTTTTGAGATCTTTTCCCCTTTTATAGGATTGTGTTCCCTAGGGTTTCTCTATAAATAATAGTATTATTTTTCCTAACACATCACACACAAAACACTTAATCTCTCCTGTTCTCTTGCTCCTTGCTCTCTCTGCCGTCTTCCTCTCTGCCTCCGTCTTCCTCCTTGTTCTTCCTGCTTTTCCGGTAATATATATTATAATTTACTTATTAATTATGCTAACTTATAATCAAGACTTGAAACAAATCATTAAAACAATAATCTTTAATTATAGGTTAACCTTGTTTGTTTAAGAGTTGATTCTTGCATATCTTACACCGCATCGTTTATCAAGTGAGTTATCTCGTATCTAATCCCTTTTTATTTTTAAATGCTTTGGGATGTTCATGTGTTCATACAAAACTGAGTCTTAAACTGTTTATGAAACTTTAGTCGCGCAGTATCCCATGTGTTGAGGACGTTTACTTGGCTGTTTATTTGTATGTGTGTATCATTAACCGCTTTGTTCGGCCTATTCCGCAGTTCCGTTGGTACCATTAGTTGAACACGGGAGACCTATCGTTTACGGTTTTCTTGGTTTACACTTGCACAGATGTTTTCTCGTTTTTATGCTCAATTGGGAGCATGGATTGAACTATGATCTATGAACTATCTTAGGCTTGATCACAATCTGATTACACCCTTGTTAAACTCTAGACATACACGTGTTGCGCGCAGATTTACTGTGATTATCTATGATTATCTATTAAACTTGATTTCTCACCAACACGCAAGTGTTTGACGTTTATTTTAACACATGTTCAGGTTTGCAGTAACTGTTTTGGGAGCTTAAGGACACGTAGGAAGTTCTTTATTTTGGACCTAGATTAAAATGTATCAAGACAAGTTTTCGCTGTTCGAATATTATGATTTATAATATATTAATTTATGTTGTTTTAAGTTCTCTTGTTTACGTTGCGTATGCGCGAATGAATGTATTTATTAAATATTGACACCCAATAGTGTCACGAGTAATGAAACAATATGTGGCGCCCCGATGTATAATCCGCCTTTGGTCGGGGTGTTTCAGATTGGTATCAGAGCTCGTTGACTTTAGGATAGGTGGTTAGACGTAACGGCCTAGAATACCTAAGAGTCCCTTCTCGCGCATGAGAGAAATCTCATGTTTGCGCGCTTATTGTTAATTACTCGTTATTTGTGAATATGCTCGCGCTTGCGCAGTATATGATTTTATTCCGCGATATTTCGATTTTTGTGAATTTCGATTTTTATTGATTTTACTTACATATTCGCTTGTTGGGATTGAAAATCCGAAAAGTCATGGTGATACATGAATAGTTGATTTTCAATTTCCATTTACGATTATGTTCTGAGGTTGGAGACTTGAAAAGTCATGGTGATACATGAATTGTCAACCTCCAATACTCATTTTCTTGTATGTTTTATATTGAGGATTGAAAAGTCATGGTGATACATGAATCGTCAATCTCCAATACTCGTTTGCTCGTATATTTTAAATCGGGAATTCGAAAAGTCATGGTGATACGTGAATTGTCGGTTCTTGATTCGAATTTGTTACCTTTATTAAGTCTGCATTTAGGATCATTTATTTTACTTTAACTTTTGATAGTATCTAACTCCGTGAAACCAAGCTTTATAAGATTAAAACTTTGCGCTAAAACCAAGATATTAACTAAAATTAAAATTTTTATAGAATGCCTCCGCTATCTCGCCGATTTCAGAGAAGAGAAGCCTCGCGCATGCGTAGACAGCAACGTTCCCAGGAAATGGCCGCCGCAATAGCCCAAGCTTTGAGCCAAAACAATGCTAATACCTCAAGTTATAACATTAAGTCCTTTAATGCGGGTAACCCTCCGAAGTTCACAGGTCTTGAAGGAGCCACCGTGATGCTCCAATGGCTTGAGAAGATTGAAAACGCTTTCCTTCATACCCAATGCCCCTCAGAAAGACGAACCCTATACGCCTCTAGTGTCCTGGAATCCAGAGCGCTTACATGGTGGAATGGAGTAGCTCATGCGCGTGGCGCAGAGGCTGCTTCTAGCATGACATGGGAGGAATTCAAGGAAATTCTTACGCGAGAATTCTGCCCTCCCAATGAAGTTAAGCGCCTGGAGGAAGAATTCTGGAACTTGAAGCAATACAGTGGCGAAGCGCGCGAGTACGCGACGCGCTTCCATGAACTAAGTTTGCTTGTCCCTCACCTTGTTACCCCTTCCCGCCGAGCCATAGAGAAATTCCTTGGGGGTCTCCCCATGGAAATTCAAGATTCTGTATGGGCCAGAAACCCAGTTACCCTCTCTGACGCCATCGAATTGGCCGCTGTGCTCAGCGACAACCATGTCAGAGCAGGAACCCTGTTCCTGCGGGGAACTGAGAAGACCAAACCCACCAAGACTGTCCCTGAACCAACAGAAACCAAACCAGAACCCTCAAACCATAACCAGAAACGTAGGCGCAGACAAGCCTATGCGCTTACCAACCCGCCCATTGTCCAGCAACCAATTTATCAACCAGTTTACGCGCCTAACCCACTGTCAACCTACCCAGCACCTCCTGTAGTCCACAACTATGCCTTGACCAATCCAGCACTTCCTGCCCCGCCAACTAAGAAACCTTACACAGGAAACCAACCCTTCTGCCCAACCTGTAGACTTCATCACCCACCTCAAGTCCCGTGTCGACAATGTAACCGATGTGGCCGCGTAGGTCACTCCGTTGAGTACTGTAGAACCCCTCCCTCCAATCCGATTGCGCCAACACCACCAGCTTACCTGCAGAACCCACAGCCAACTTACCAAAACCCACGACCCAGATCGTGCTTTAACTGCGGTGATCCAAGTCATTTCCGGAACGCGTGCCCAAGGCTACAAGTTCAGATTACTCAAGCGAATCCGGTGAACCAAATTTCGAACCAAGTGACGCGTGGCCGAGCTTTTAACATAACCGCGCACCAAGCGCAAGCGAATAACGACGTAGTTAATGGTACATTTTTGCTTAATGGATTTTATGCATCTATGCTTTTTGATACTGGCGCCGATAGAAGTTTTATCTCTCGCGCCTTTGAGCGGAAGCTTGCGCGACCGCGCGATAACTTAAAAGAAGATTTTTCAGTTGAATTGGCTAATGGCGAAACTGTTTTAATAAACTCGGTGATTAAAGATTGTACGCTTAACCTTAACGAAAACGATTTTCTGATCGACCTCATCCCTATGCCTCTTGGAAGCTTTGATGTTATCATTGGTATGGACTGGCTCTCGAAGAATCGCGCCGAAGTTATTTGCGCCAAGAAATTGATTCGCATACCTCGAGAAAATGGTGATCTTCATATTTACGGCGAAAAACCCTCCAGTGGTCTTAAACTTATGTCTTGCGCCGAAGCCCAAAGACTCATGCGGAAGAAGTGTATTGCGTTTCTAGCCCATGTGGTTAAACCCGATGAAGGAAAGAAGCTTCGCGATATCCCTGTTGTGCGTGATTTTCCTGAAGTTTTTCCTGATGATCTTCCTGGTATCCCTCCCGCTCGTGAAGTCGAGTTTCGTGTTGATCTTGTCCCTGGTGCTTCCCCCGTGGCTAAATCTCCTTACCGTCTTGCACCCGCTGAGATGCAAGAATTGGCCAGCCAACTTCAAGAGTTGACTGCTAAAGGATTCATTCGCCCTAGCTCTTCGCCCTGGGGTGCTCCGGTGTTGTTCGTTAAAAAGAAAGATGGATCGTTTCGCATGTGTATTGATTACCGCGAGTTGAACAAACTCACCATTAAAAACCGGTATCCCTTACCGCGTATTGACGACCTCTTTGATCAACTCCAAGGTGCCTCTTGTTTCTCGAAGATTGATCTCCGCTCTGGCTATCACCAGTTGCGCATCCGCGATGAAGATGTTCCGAAGACTGCTTTTCGTACTCGTTATGGCCATTTTGAATTCTTGGTCATGTCCTTCGGTCTAACCAACGCACCCGCCGTTTTCATGGATCTTATGAATCGGGTGTGTAGGCCTTTCTTGGATAAATTCGTGATCGTGTTTATCGATGATGTTCTGGTGTATTCTAAGACCAAGGCCGAGCATGAGCAACATCTCCGATTGGTATTGCAAAAGCTTAGAGCCGAGCAACTCTATGCTAAGCTTTCCAAGTGTGAATTTTGGTCTGATGAAGTACAGTTTCTTGGTCATGTTGTAAACAAGATGGGTATTCATGTCGACCCATCCAAGATTGAAGCAATCAAGAACTGGATTACGCCATCCTCTCCTTCTGAGATCCGTTCCTTTCTGGGCTTAGCTGGTTATTACCGGCGTTTCATTTCGAACTTCTCAAAGATCGCTTTGCCTTTAACAGCTCTGACGCACAAAGGTAAACCGTATATTTGGGGCTCGAAGCAAGAAGAAGCCTTTCTGACGCTCAAGCGTTTGTTGTGTGAAGCTCCTGTTCTTGCGCTACCTGAGGGTAATGATGATTTTGTCGTGTATTGCGATGCATCCAACCAAGGTCTCGGTTGTGTTCTTATGCAACGAGGCAAGGTTATCGCTTACGCATCAAGGCAACTTAAGGTTCATGAAAAGAATTATACAACTCACGACCTCGAGCTTGGTGCAGTTGTTTTTGCCTTGAAGATCTGGAGACACTACCTTTATGGTACTAAGTGTATCCTCTACACTGACCATAAAAGCCTTCAGCATATCTTTGATCAAAAGGAACTTAACATGAGGCAACGCCGATGGAACGAACTCATCAGCGATTACGATTGTGAGATCCGGTATCATCCCGGTAAGGCTAATGTGGTAGCCGATGCGCTCAGCCGAAAACCCAGCCAGCTTAACTGTATCTTGCCGCGCACCCAGCTTCTTTTCGCGCCGATCCTGAACGGTCTTGAATCGCGCATTCGCGACTCGCAGCGCGCATCCATCAGCAAGGGCAACCTTCGCGCCGAGTTAGCGTGTGGCGCGGAAGCGCATTTTGTCCCTAATCTGAGAGGAATTCTCTGCTATCTCAATCGCATCTGGATCCCTTGTGATGAGAATCTTCGCGCTGATATCCTGAGTGAAGCGCATAAATCTCGATATTCTATTCATCCTGGCGCTGATAAGATGTACAAGGATTTGCGCATTACTTATTGGTGGCCTGGCATGAAAAAGGATATTGCTGTGTTCGTAGCTAAGTGCCTGACTTGTTCTAAAGTTAAAGCTGAACACCAACGCCCATCTGGTTTGCTCGAACAACCAGAAATTCCTACGTGGAAGTGGGAAGGTATAGCAATGGACTTTATTACCAAGTTACCTTTGACAGCAAGCAAACATGATAGCATTTGGGTAATAGTGGATCGTTTGACCAAGTCTGCTCATTTTCTGCCCATTCGTGAAAACTACCGTGTTGAGCATCTCGCGCAGCTTTATGTCAAGGAAATTGTCTGCCGCCATGGTACTCCTTTGAGCATCATATCCGATCGCGATGGCCGTTTTATATCTCGCTTTTGGAAATCTCTCCAATCTGCGCTAGGAACTCGCTTGGACATGAGTACGGCATATCATCCTCAGACTGACGGTCAGTCTGAGCGAACTATTCAAACTCTTGAGGATATGCTCCGATCTTGTGTCCTTGATTTTGGAGGTAATTGGGATTCGCACCTACCTTTGATCGAGTTCTCTTATAATAACAGCTATCATTCCAGTATTGGTATGGCCCCATTTGAAGCACTTTACGGTCGTAAGTGCCGCTCCCCGATTTGTTGGAGCGAGGTGGGAGAAGCTCAAATCACAGGACCCGAACTTGTTCAAGAGACAACCGATAAAATCGCCAAGATCCGTGATCATTTGCTGACTGCCAGAAGCCGACAGAAGAGTTACGCGGATCGTAGGCGAAAGCCTCTCGAATTTCAAGTTGGTGATCTTGTTCTCCTCAAAGTGTCGCCTTGGAAAGGTGTTGTCCGCTTTGGGAAGAAGGGTAAGCTTGCTCCTCGTTATGTTGGTCCATTCAAGATTCTCGCGCGTGTGGGAAAAGTTGCCTACAGACTTGACCTGCCGCTCGCGCTCAGTAATGTGCATCCAACGTTCCATGTTTCCAATCTCAAGAAGTGTTTAGCTGACGAGAACCTTCACATTCCACTTGATGAAGTTCAAGTTGATAAATCCATGCATTTCATTGAGAAGCCTGTTGAGATTATGGATCGCGAGGTAAAGCAAACCAAGCGCAGTCGTATCCCTATCGTGAAAGTTCGTTGGGAGTCCAAGCGCGGAGCCGAGTTTACATGGGAAAGGGAAGATCAAATGAAGATCAAGTACCCGCACCTGTTCTCTGCGCAACCTACTTCGAGATAAATTTCGGGACGAAATTTCTTAAAGTAGGGGAGACTGTGACATCTGCCCGATCCGACCCGACCCAGGTACCCGTTTCTCTGACCCGATCTCTCTTTTATTATTTAATATTTATACTTATATTTTACTTTTAATAATAATATATATTTTCCTTCCCGCCTCTTTCTCTCTCTTTCTTTCCGCCGTCCCGTCCCTCTTCCTTCTCTCTTTCCACCTTTTCCCTCTTGTCGCCGTCCCACCCTTACGCCTTGTTTCCCTCCTCTTTGCTTGTCCTTTGGTTCTTCCCGCCTAAGGATGTCTGCAGCTCCACGCGCCAGACTCCTTACATGGAAGCCTGCGTGAAGACATCTTGTTCCTGCGATGCGTGAAGAGAACTCTTCTCGCAGCGCGCTAAGAATGCATGTTCTTCCCGCAATGCGCTAAGAATGTATGTTCTTCCCGCGATGCGCTTAGAATTCTTGTTCTTCACGCAGCACGCTAAGGATTTGTGATTCTTCCCGCAGTGCGCTAAGGATTGTTGTGCCAGCCTTCGCGCTCGCGCACTCAGCCTTCCCGCGCTTAACCCTTGTATCTTCTGTTTAAATCTAGCCGTTTGCTTTTGTGTTGTCTTATCTTTTGAGCTGTTGACCTAATCTGCTTTATGTCTGAATAGTTACTTTCGGCGCAGCATGCGTACCAACCCCCATTGGTTGGTAGAAAAAGTGACTGACATTATCTTTTGAGATCTGCTTTTGCCATGCTTGACCAGTACCTTTATCTGAACCGCCCATGCCTGTTACTGTTCCCTGTCAGCTTTATCTTGCCCCCTGCAGCTGCCATATCTTTTGATATCTTTTGCTTTTGGATTCTTATGCTTTTTGATATCTTTTGCTTTTTGAGATCTTTTCCCCTTTTATAGGATTGTGTTCCCTAGGGTTTCTCTATAAATAATAGTATTATTTTTCCTAACACATCACACACAAAACACTTAATCTCTCCTGTTCTCTTGCTCCTTGCTCTCTCTGCCGTCTTCCTCTCTGCCTCCGTCTTCCTCCTTGTTCTTCCTGCTTTTCCGGTAATATATATTATAATTTACTTATTAATTATGCTAACTTATAATCAAGACTTGAAACAAATCATTAAAACAATAATCTTTAATTATAGGTTAACCTTGTTTGTTTAAGAGTTGATTCTTGCATATCTTACACCGCATCGTTTATCAAGTGAGTTATCTCGTATCTAATCCCTTTTTATTTTTAAATGCTTTGGGATGTTCATGTGTTCATACAAAACTGAGTCTTAAACTGTTTATGAAACTTTAGTCGCGCAGTATCCCATGTGTTGAGGACGTTTACTTGGCTGTTTATTTGTATGTGTGTATCATTAACCGCTTTGTTCGGCCTATTCCGCAGTTCCGTTGGTACCATTAGTTGAACACGGGAGACCTATCGTTTACGGTTTTCTTGGTTTACACTTGCACAGATGTTTTCTCGTTTTTATGCTCAATTGGGAGCATGGATTGAACTATGATCTATGAACTATCTTAGGCTTGATCACAATCTGATTACACCCTTGTTAAACTCTAGACATACACGTGTTGCGCGCAGATTTACTGTGATTATCTATGATTATCTATTAAACTTGATTTCTCACCAACACGCAAGTGTTTGACGTTTATTTTAACACATGTTCAGGTTTGCAGTAACTGTTTTGGGAGCTTAAGGACACGTAGGAAGTTCTTTATTTTGGACCTAGATTAAAATGTATCAAGACAAGTTTTCGCTGTTCGAATATTATGATTTATAATATATTAATTTATGTTGTTTTAAGTTCTCTTGTTTACGTTGCGTATGCGCGAATGAATGTATTTATTAAATATTGACACCCAATAGTGTCACGAGTAATGAAACAATATGTGGCGCCCCGATGTATAATCCGCCTTTGGTCGGGGTGTTTCACAATGCAACATAGCCCAAAACACTCCAGATTGGACAGCCGATTCTGGAGCCACGGCACATATGCTCCGATCCACCAATGGTCTTGATGAATCCCATAACGATTCGAGTAGTAATTATGTTACGTTTGGTAATGGTCAATCATTACCCTTCACCCAAATCGGTAACAGTAAACTTAATAATATATCCTTAAAAAACGTCATCGTTGTTCCTAATCTTACAAAAAATCTACTCTCCATTAGTAGATTAACAAATGATTCACCTGTTGATGTTTTGTTTTCTAATCATTTTTTTCATATTTAGGACCGAAAAACGGCGAAGGTTCTCGCTAGAGGGACTTGTGAAAATGGATTTTACGTTCTCTCTCAAGGTCACAAGTCTTTTGTTGCTGCTCTTGCTGCCCCCCATCTTCGTGCATCTTTTGATAAATGGCATAGCCGTTTAGGCCATGTCTCATTTGATATTATTTCTGTTTTAAATAAACTTGGACAAGTGTTTGTTACATCTTTATTACCCAAACCGGGATTATGTTCATCTTGTCAATTATCCAAAGCACATCGTTTGCCTTTTGTTGAAAGCATTAAGCGTTCATCACATGTTTTGGATCTAATTCATTGTGATCTATGCGGTCCCGCACCAGTTACATCCACCAATGATATTTATATTATGTTGTTTTTGTGGATGATTTATCATGTTTTACTTGGTTTTATCCGTTGAAATTCAAATCGGATTTTTATAATGTACTCATCACCTTTTTAAACTTTGTACAAAATCAGTTTTCATGCAATGTCAAAGTTTTTCAAAGTGACGGAGGCACGGAATTCACAAATAACCGAGTTAAAATTTTATTCCAAGAACGTGGTATTCTTCATAGACTATCATGTCCTTACACACCCCAACAAAATAGACGGGCGGAACGTAAACACCATCATATAACCGAAATGGGGTTAGCCATGATGTTCAATTCCCATGCACCGGCAATCTTTTGGCTTGATGCTTTTTCATCAGCCACATATATTATAAATCGACTTCCGACACCTTTGCAGCAAAGAATAAATCGTCTTTTGAAATTCTCTTCAATCAACCGCCTTCCTATGCTACATTTAAAGTGTTCGGATGTCGTGTCTTTCCCTACCTACAAGACTATGCTAAACATAAACTTTTACCAAGAAGAGTGCCATGCATTTTCATAGGGTATAGTCCTAAACATAAAGGTTATCGGTGCCTCGATCAGTCCATGTCCCGGGTATACATTACTCGTCATGCAAAGTTCGATGAAGAAACATTCCCTTTCATCGGTACCGTCCATCACACTGATGACACAAAGCTCCTTTTCTCAAACTTTGATGAAAATATTTCTCCACCAATATCTCAGCCTTCAACCCATCATTTACCAAAACATCCTATGAATCAAGACCATATATATGGTTATTATATCACTAAAAAACTATTTGGAGGAAGTGAATATGAGGCTGTTGAGCATCTAGCATTAGATGCGAAACCATTCAAAACTACGTAGTTTTGACTCAAATCAATTAAAAACTTACTAAAAGTCACAATCACCATTAATTTCTCACTTTCAATACTGCTAACCACGATAACATTTAGCAAACTTGATGCTGGAAAATCTATATTGTGATCGAAATTATAGCATATATAATTAAATAATTTTTTGCTAGAAACTCAACACCAGAAAAAAAAACATATAATCCCAAAACACTTGAAAATTACATATATTTTAATCGTTGTGTTAATTTATTGGTGTTTCAATCCTGAGTTAATTTGGTTTTAATTTTTTTTCGACCATACGTGAATATATGTTTTTTAATTCCTTGGTTTTTTGGTTGAAATTTAAAGTTTATATATATATATATATATATATATATATATATATATATATATATAAACAGGATCAAATACATTTTATTTTTAACATGAGAACAGTGAGAACCAATTTGCTGTTATTATTAGGTTTATTTTTATAGGTGTTTGCTGCTATTTTTTGTTCGTATTTGCTAATTTTCGATTATGAGACGTTATAAGTATTTGCTGATTTATATTTTGTTGTTATTATTAGATTTTTTCTTTTGCTGTTATAAGTATTTGTTGGTATATGTTGTTATTATTTAGTTCTTGATTTTGATTCTTTTGTTGTAATTTTTAGGTTTTTTTCAATGTTATTATAAATCATTGTTTATGTAGATGGGTATTGTTTCTTACGTTTTCATTTTTTTAATAAATTGGTATTATTTCCTAAGTTCTCATGTTAAGATTAAAATGCACACGAACCTTCCTCTCACTCTCTCTCTCTCTCTCTCTATATATATATATATATTCCTTTTTGCTGTAAGCCATTTCAAGTAAGTGAATTTCATTTCTTGGTTGAATGGTCTTAGGAAATCAAAATTATTGGGTTTGAAATGAGGTACGAACAAATTGATTTTGGAGATTGGATTGTTTATTTAATAAACTAATATTAGTTGCAGGTCCTATACCTTGGAGAAGAACGAAGAAAATTTTGAGGAATTTTTGGTGGAGGTCGATATTAGTTTCCCAAGTATAGGTGCACAAACCGGTTTTAAACTCAAAACCGGTTTTAAACTCAAAACCGGTTTGGGTTAAAACCAGTTCGGTTTGGTCAACAAAAGTCAAAACAGGTTTATGATCGGTTTCGGTTCAGGTTGAAACCGGTTTCTTACCATGTTACGATCGGTTTCGGTTCGGGTTTTGATCGGTTTCGGTTCGGGTTTTGGCCGGTTTTTTCCCAGTTTCGGTTCGGTTAACCGGTTTGGAACCGGTTTTGGTGGAGAAAACTACAAACCGGTTCCGAACCTACGGTTTCAATCGGTTCCAAACCGGTTTCTCTCTAATCGGTTTCAAACCGGTTCGGTTTCGGTTCAATTTTCGGGTCGGTTCGGTTAACCGGTTTATTTGCCCACCTCTATTCCCAAGTTAAAAGATTTAGGTTACTTGTTAGTTCACTTTAAGGAAAAATATAAGTTAATTGTTAATTGATTTGAGTCAAAACGACGTAGTTTTGGTTGGTTTCGCATCTAACCTTAGATGCTCAACAGCCCCATATTTACTTTCCCCAAACTATTTATCGTTATAAAGAAAAGAATGAAACATTAGATACATATATATATATACTAGGCTATTGACCCGTGTACGACACGGGTAGAAATACAGAAATCGTATAACAAACACATATAATTTTAAATGACAAGATAATTTGTAGTATATTTTTTGGGATGGCGACATGATATTTATTACGTATGTAACTTAAAAACACAAATAAATTTAATGTAAAATCATAGAAACCTGAAAAAACCTATAAAAACATATATATTTCACAAATAAATGTTGTAAAAAATACCACAAACACATAATATAGAACTTAAGAACTTAACATAAGAAATTATATTGTCAAAAAGATAGCTGAAATTTATCATGTCGATCGTCCTTACGAAACATCATGCCTAAAAATACATACACGTTATATAAAAATTATAATGTAATTGGATTTAGGCGAATTAACTAAATATTTATAATGGGCCTAAAAAATGTTGTCAATTGCATTGATAATACAAACTAATGTGATGTTAATATCTGTAAAAAATAACATATTTTAAAAAATTTATAACTTCAATAGAAATATCTAAACAAGATACTTTAAAATTTTAATAATTAGTATTCATCACATTCACTTAAATAAATATAATATATTGGATTTAGGTTGATGACATTATTATATTTTATGTTGTACTTTTATTTATCACAAGCTAACAAAAACAACCAAAGTTGAATTTTAGCATTAAGTGTTAAAATGTATTTAAAATATGTTGTCAATCAACATTGAATATGATGGTTACAACATATATTTAGGTTCTTTTTTAAAATTATTTTGAATATATATCTTTTTATATTATTTTGATGGAATGAGAGTACGTCCTTGTGTAATCGTTAATTCTGTTTCATTGACCAACCAAACATACTTTTCCACCCCCTCACACAGAGTAATTCATTCTTCATGTCATCATTGCATACCAAAAACTACCTAAGTTCATTGTTTAAATCGTAAGGCACAGTAAACTTAACAACAAAAACCTTATAAATCAAACGTTCAAATTTTCCATTATTATGGATAAGTGAAGTATAAACTAATGTACTTAAGCATGATAATCCCATTGATCTGTGTGTAAATCTGTAATGAAGTTAGATCATAAATTTCTAAACATGAGTATCAATTATGATGTATATATTACCAGTACAAAGTGCTAGGAAATTCTCCAAAGTCTTATGTACGGTATTTGAGAAAATGTCTGAAATCTTGAGCTTATTGAGAAAATGTATGAAATCTTGAGCTTGGAAGCAACACGAAACCCATCTAATGGAATCTAAAATGATGGAACATGAGATTAATAGTTAAATCGCATACTAATTGTTTAACACCCTTTTAATGGCATGCTGACAGCAGTCGTAACATCTAAGTTCATTTACATGTCAAAAACTAATTTGGCTCGCTAGAGATAAAAACATAACCAAAATAGTTTAATAAACCCGTTTATAATGTAGGCCCATCTGGTCAAAATATGATACTGTTTCAATCCGCGAGTGCAGTCAACAAACCTTCCAATAAACCCATATGGCATATGGAATTCATACCGACAACTGTTTTGAATACCATAAGTACGGATTAGTTAGTATGCGTAGGCAGAAAAGAAACGTACTAAAGTGTTATCAAATATGTAAACTAATAATATGGTAAACAATAGCATGAATTTTCTTACTAATTTATGATAGGTTGATGACCGAAATTTGGGACCGCCAATGGTTAATCATATATATATATATATATATAGGGTAAGTTTAAAATAAAAACTCATTTGAGTTGTGAAAACCCGCGAAAACCCTATATAACATCGTTTTTTTTTTGTTACATGTAATATATGTTGTAACATTTAATACAAAACATCGAAACATAAAAAAAATGTTTTGCTATTTTTTAACATTTTTTTACTAATTTTTATATATGTTTTCAGGAGAGAGAAAAAGTTATATTTATATTTATATTTTTTATTCACTTTAATTGTGGACCATAAGATTTAAACATTAATTAAAAACATGTGGTTGAGAATGTGTTTCTAGAGTTTTCACAACTCAAGTGGGTTTTCATTTTATACTTAGCCTATATATATAATAATATATATAAAGAAAAATAACAAAAATTAAAGTATAATCTTAGTATAAAAAATCACATAAACTAAACGGAAATGAACTAACCAACCTCGAGCATGCACATTGTCACACCCATATATTGTGATTGTCTTTCATTTTTCAAATCTATTTTCCATGTTTCATTTTTAGCTATTTTCATTTGGCCCGTTTGAAATAAAATACAACCTAAATCAATCACCATCTCTATTAGTGGATTATCAACATCAAGTTCATAAACACTTTTACAGTGGTTTGCAGGTTTAGTTCAATGTTGTCTGTTGGTTTTTAGCTTTTTATCATACTATGTTAAAAAAAAAAAAAAAAAACTCACGATAATTTACATTTTGATCATTTCAGTAAGATTAAAAAAGGAATTGATAAAAGTTCTTTATTATTATTAGAAAAGAGATTGATAAAAATTGATTATGTGAAGGACTTTGAACTCAAAACATAACCCCATCTCAAACGTATTGCTCACCACCTCATTTGCCTCGCGCTAAACTTAAAATCCATATATAATTAATATAACTTAAGAAAATCTATCCACAGGCAATATTATAATCAAGACATGTAACTAACATCTGCCATTTTGACATCTCTACTTGTTTTTAAATCAAATCATGTGGCAAATGTAGAGCATGTTCTCATTGGATAACACAAACAACCACAAGATTGCATAACCATTATTCAAAACTCATGTATAAAACTTGAATTACAAAACACCTAGCACCATAAGTACTTTTATCCCAAATTCAAACTAAAAACTGAAAATAAAGTACCTCGAATGGTATCAATCAAGAATTCATGATCATCTTGATTTGATACTCTCCACATATCACCTCCAAATTCACCTTCTTCTGCCTGATTTTCTTCAACAGAAAAACAACTTTCTGTTGCGAATACTCAACCAACATAAAATTAAAAAACTCCTAATCAAACACCTTCACAACAGTCAAACTCGTCCCATCTACTGCAATAAACCCTTTTGGCACTATAAACTTCGATATCCCCTGCGCCGTTTTCACCTTAATCCACAACGAATCCCCCTCGGGTTCCATCGACACAATATCCCCTGTCCCATCCAAATGTCCCTGCACAAAATACCCAGCCATTCGTGTCGACAAGTCGTAATCCTAATTACGTGGTTCCCATTAAAAGGAGAGAAATTAAATAGATTTATGAGCCGTTAACCTGTTCTGACCAATTTATTTACTGGACGCACGCCCCAACCACCAGACCATGTAATGTGTATAGTGTCAAACCAAAAGTGTCTCATTATCTCAAACGGGTCAAAACGATCTGAAATGTAAAGCAACCAAACCGTTTAGGTAGCTAAAACAGGAACTGAGAACCAAACGGTTAAGGTAGTTAAACAGAAACTAAACCTTTTATGGCTTGGCGGGTATCGGTTCAGAAGGGTTTGGAATTTCGGTGATTAAAAGGTTCCGGGCCAGTACCATTTCTAATTTTAGCCATTGAAAAACTGGAAATGTAAATGGGCTGGGACAAAACAGATTAAAAATATATAGTTATCCATAAACTATTCCTCAAATGAAAAAAAAAAGAAAGAAAAAACTAAAGAAACAAACCAAATGCGCACAGAGGAAAATAACCAACATGACTCACTCAGATCTTGGCTACCTGGACCGCTGGTTGATCTCTTGCACAACACGGATCATTGTAGAGCTGCCAGTTACACTGATGCGGTGACAAAATCAGACAACTTACAATTTTTGCATTATTGCATATAATTCAAGCATTATATGTTCATTTATAGTTGAGCAAGCGCGCGACTGGGTGCAAACTGCGCAGGTGCATCAACAAATGAGCGTGCGAGAAATTGTTGACAATCAATACATATGCATGTGACCCCAAAAGTTGTTCCATTTCCATCTCGGCATGGCGCAAGAGTCACAGCGTGTTATATAATAAGAGTAGCTAATTCTGAAAACTTTGGTCCTATAATGTCAGGAGCGGTTTTCCATAAAACTTCTTCAACTGTACAACCATACAGATTCTGTGCCATTTGGTTACACAAAAAAAATCATTAATTATTCATTTATTGGCAGGGGTAATCAAATATACAAACACAAAATAATCAAAAAGGCTGATGTTTGTAAGCAAATAGGAGAAAATGGTTAATCGAAAAGTTATTGAATTAACTTGGTAAGTAATAATCCATACATTGTGTATGTAAGTATGTTCATACATATAGGATCGGTATTAGCATCATCTTCTCCCCAATCGTCTAACAGTAACGGGAGTTTGGTAGTAAATGTTTAACCGCCAAATAATTAACCTTAATTATGTCCTAATTAATAATTACATAATAATAATAAAGGTTAGTTTAATTAATGGATCAACATCATCAGGCCTGTAAATCAAAGTTATCAAAAACGGTAAGCGCACCCAAGGCGCATAGGCATCGCCTAAGGCCTAGGCGCAAGGCGCAAAAAAAGCAAGGGCCCGAAGAAAAAAAAACAATTATAAAAACAATAAAATATATATGTAATAGATATATAAAACTGTTATTACTCCCCAAATATAATTAAAATTCAATACAATTAACAATTAAAAACATTTAACTAATACAAAAAAAATTAAAACCTTTTAAAATAATGATATTTAAATATATGTAGCTTAAGTAGAATATAATACATACATATTTAATACAGAATCAACAATTGTAGATGATTTTGGAGTAAATTACATAAGTTGGCCTATTTTTAAGGTGATTCTTATCAGTCAGTTACTGATTTATAAAAAGAAATCAGAAAAAAATCAAAAACTAATAAAAAAAATAAAAAATTTCTACTATATATGCCCCTTCAGCATTAAAGGCAAGAAGCCACCGGTTCGCCTAAAAATTGCACCTAGGCGTGCGCTTTGATCGCCTTAATATGCTGTAAATGAACCGAGCATTCGTTGAACTGTTTGTAAATGTTCAACGAGAAGGGAATGCCATTTATGCACTCTCATCTAATAAACAAACGAATATGAACAAAAAATGTGTATCCATTTAATAAAACGAACTGACATGAGCACACATGTTTCATTTGTTCATGTTTGTTTACGTTTGTTTTTGGATGAATCAAGTTTTATACATGTTCTTTTCTGTTCATTTATGTGTGTTCGTTTATGTTTGTTCAAGAGCATATGTTCATTTATGTTCGTTTACCTTTTTTTCATTATGTTTATTTTATTCAAAAAAGACAAACGAACATAAATGAAAAATAATACTTGTCCAATTAAGTGTTCATGTTCGTTTAAAGTTAAATGAAGGAACACAAGCATGCCCTTGTTTGTGTTCGTTTACATACGTACATGCCTAAGCATAATATTACGACTCATATACCATTAACAAACATAATTGTAAAAGTAATACCTTTCAAAAAGTAGCCTACAAAATTAACAGACTGCAGCAACAACTAATTAATCTCCCAAAATTATCATTCAAATCACATGACCATAGTTCTTGAAATCCTAAAACTTTGAAATTTTTTTTGAAAATTTAGTCAAAATGAGTACATATAAAGAATCACAAACCGTAAACACTTACAAAGTACTGAAATTAATTTGGGTTAAAAACCGGAACCGCAATTCATCCATGGCTTCACCCAAACCTTCACTTCATGAGTTTTCTTCTATCAGCACTTACTTTTAGCTCAATATAAATAAAACGACCAGTTAACCTCATTCCATTCAAGCCTTCCCTACAAAATGGCTATGGAAAAAAAGAAAGTCAAACCTGTAGCTTTATAACAATTGAGACTCCTAAAATCAAATTAGATTAAGCATATTCACAATAGGCCCTTACTCAAAATGAAATTTCATATTATATTCAAATGAAAAGGGGCATACGTCGTTATACAAAAGTCGTCTTTTTGAGCTTGTTATTGGACCCATAAGTTAGATACTCACATGTGAACAAAAATACATAATCCAAAAACTTACAGAGTAAAAAACGAAAACAGACCCTAAAACTCAAAATCAAATGAATACTTACTGAAATCGAATACCAAATAAAGTTAGGATTTAAAAGAATTGACGTATCCGGAATCAATGAAATATCTGATAAAAAATGGATAGAATCGAAGGTAAAAATCGATACCTTCAATGGTAAAGACAATCGATTTGAGGATAGAATCACGATAGCAAAGGAAGAGATTGATAAGGAAATTTATACCTGATTAGGGTCGAATTTGCAGGAAGGTTAGGGTTTGAGCAAAGTGGCAAGGAGTGTTATGACCCGTATAAAGTATCCAGATTTTGTGAGACCCATTTTGGTCAAACACATGAGTGCGAATTGAAGCAATCTGAAGGCTCCTGAGGGTGTGAAAGAACGACGTGAGCGCGACATGTAGGATTTCATGGTAGGCAATTATATATAAAAAAATAATAGTGGTTTGGATCAAATACAAAAATTAACATGCTAATTGTGAAAATTAAGTAGAGTGACAATACTACCGTGTCTGACTGATTGACAACTCAATCTCATTTTTATTTTTATATTTATTGTATTGTATTTTACTTTTATTTTTTAAAAAGACATTAATTATTAGAAAATACTTTGTATTATTAAAATACATAATATGATTTTAATTATTAAAAAAATTATTTATTAATATTTAACTACTATTAGTATTAATAATCAGTATTAATTAATAAATAGTTGAGTTCAGCCATATTTTTTTGGGTGGGTTTTTTTTTTAAAAAAGAAACTGAGTTTCGCCATTTGAAATGGCAAGTGTCATCTCCACTTCCGTCATTTCAAATGATAAGTGTGAACAATATTCGTATTACCAGATCTGACCCATATTTGTCAACTTATTCTTTAATGTTTCATTTTTCTTATTATATCAATGTTTTTTATTTTATTTATTAATCTTTTTATATTAAATATTATGATTAGTATTATTAATATTAATTGTTTAATTTCTAAAATCAGTATTATTTTTATAAGTAAGTCTAATTTTAATTGAGTTCTGCCATATTTTTTACAAATGATTTTTTTATAAAATTGAGTTCTACCATTTGAAATGACAAGTGTCGTCTGGACATCCGCCATTTCAAATATGGGAGATTTGAGAAGCTAATTACCAACATGAGAAGCTCTGGAATCAACTACGACATGTCAGAAATCAACCATAAGTTGCCGAATTCATTGCCCAATACATGGAACAATAGTGTCATCACCATCAAAAGAACAACAAATCTGAGTATTACAACTATGTTTGACTTGATCTCCACCATCAAGTCATTTGAAATTGATGACAAGCCTACACTGAACAATCATGTTAGCTCTCTGAATTAAGCCAGGATTTCTATTGGTTATGGAATCAACTCTGCCTTCCTTAGCCAATCACACCCAACCGTTCATCCTGTTGATGGTGTAAAATTTTATTCTGCTCAGTCTGACAACAACAAAGCCTTCAAATCATCAACAAGTCAGTCAACCTCATCAAACTCAAGCCCTTTCCAAGATGCAGTTAACAAAGCCGTTAGAATAATCTCTCAAAGTTCATGGAATAACCAAGTCTGCAAGCAACAAAACCAACAGCTCAAGCCAGCCCACTCAAGTTGATGATTCCCACATTGCACTCTTCCATGCCTTTATGGCCAGCCATGAAGAACTAGTGCAAGAAAACCTGTTGCCTCCATCCTTCCAGCAGTGGTAGTTTTGTTGTTTTGCAGCTGAGAATCACTTTTATAGTAATTTTTGTTTTGCGCGGATTTGTTATATCCGTTGTATATGTTGATTATAACCATGTTTTCTTGAACAAAAGACAATCAACTGGATTTTAGCTCGGTTGATGTTAACATGTGTGCATTTTCTCACTTTTGTTTAGAAAGTTTGTTGTAAGACAAGTTAATGGTTTTCACTTTGCATCACATATTAGTATTTCCACTTGTGGATTATAAACCAAATGCCAATTTACCACTTGTGAATTAAAGATCCCAAATCAATATATGATTATGAATATCCTGTTCCTGGCTATGCAATTCTAGCATGCAAATGCTCTGACCTTGATTTTGCAAGGAAAAACGCATGATATTCATAGTGCATCTATAATATTTATGATAGGTTTTACAAGCAACAAGGAGCCTCTGGTTATGCAAGGAAAAACGTATGATATTCATAGTGTATCTATAATATTTATGATAGGTTAAACAACATACAAAAAGCAACAAGGAGCCAAGTAATATATGCCGTGTTGTAAAATTCGAGACTAATTGCTACTGTGATTTAGTCTAATTGGACCAAAATATGGAAGACAGTCAAAGGCGGCAATCCTGTTCAACATCAATGAACAAAACATATTGAGGTTGATAATTGATATACATTTTGTTCATGAGCAAGTACATCTTGATCTGGTCTAGACACTCCATGTTTCATCAAGGTTTCAGGTGGCGGTAATTTTCACAAAAGGCCTTCCGCACGCTCTTTGAAGATTTTCGTTCCATTCCCAGCCTACGGTATTCTCTCGCTTCGGCTGCGGGGGGTCTAATAAATAAATATAAATAGAAGTTATATTGTAAATCAATTATAGTTTATATCTTGTAAACTCATCCCATAATACTTGTGCTCCTATTGTATTATTTATTCCGTATGACATTGACAGAATAACCATTCAGTCAAATTCTATCAGTAAAGCAACGCATCTAATGAATCGGCCTTGAAGATTTGATTTTTGTCTACTTTTGTTCGATGTCAACTGCATTATCGATTCCATGGATGTTGAGGTTTCTATCGACCCAAGTTAGGACGAAAAAACAACTCATTAGAAATTTGGAAAACTCGTCAGAATGATTTATCGGTATGACAAGTCATCAAATTTAATTTAAAAGGTGGATATGCCTTATCGTGTCTTAAACGAGTACTAAAGAAAATGCCCTTATATATAATTTTTTTTTCAAAGATTAACAAATTAACACCAACCAAAAACAAAGTTATTATAGCGATAGACAAATACAAATTGTTAATATTACGTACACATATGTTATGGGATTAGTTATTTAACTAGACTGAGGTGGTGTTTGTTTTTTGTCTGAAGATCTTCTTAACCTCTTATGTCTGCACCGCGCAGACCACGCGCAGACCTTTAGGCTTGCAGACTGTTTGTTTTTCTGAAGACATTTCATTAAAGAACGTCTTCGCGCCCTCTTATCCTAGAAGACATGGACTTCCTCTTTTCAAGTCTTCTGCATCTACTATCTCATTCAAAATCCTAGCCCCCTTTCATTCTACAATCTCCTTCCCTTCATCTCCTCCCCTACCATCTCCTCCACAGCCACGCCGCACCACCGCGACCTCCACTGCCGGCGTCGCACAACCGGCAACCTCCACTGCTAGTGCCGCACCACTGGCGACCTCCACCTCGGGCGCCGCAATAGCTGTCGTCGTCACTGCTCCTCCCTAGCCGACCGATGCCACTGCTCCTCCACCTAACCCAGCCGACCGCCACTTCTCCTCCACCTACCCCAACCGACCGCCGCTGCCTTCCTTTTTCCCCACATCACCGCTGCCGCACGTTGTTCCGCCACCTCCGGCCCTAGCTGCCACCTCCGCCACCATCTACCTTGGCATGCTTATTTCTTCAAGATTTGATAGTCTATTCACCATTATTGTAATTGTTCTATTATTACTAGTTTGTCGTTGAATAAAGCTTGTAGAAGATTTAGATTTATGAATGTGTTGTTTGATTTTTTGTTAAAATTGTACAATTATTACTAGTTTGTTGTTGATTAAAGTTTGTAGAAGGTTTATGAATGTTTGTTGTTTGATTATTGTTAAAATTGTACAATTATTACTAATTTGTTGTTGAATAAAGTTTAAAAAAATCGGTTTATTTAATTTTCCGTTTATTATAGCAGTCTGCAGACGTTAAAAAACAAACAGTCTTTTTGTTGCAGCTGCAGAGGTTTGGTCCACCTCTTCTGCTGCAGATGCCTGCAGATATGGTCCGCAGACTGCAGACATTTTACCTCTTAAAAAACAAACAACACCTGAATTACTTCTTCTAACCATGTGTATCATGTGCTTAAATGCTTATTATTGGCCCATTATAGGGTTGAATTATCCATCTCTTAAAAGTTTCGGGCTCAAGAATGATTACTATTAGCGTGTCCTTTCCACAACTTAATTACTTCCGACTTGCAATTCGAGTATGCGTGGTACGGATTTGTCAATCAATATTAATTTATAACATACTAGCTTTAGAACCTGTGTGATTCACGGGAATCTCAAAAGAAATACAGTCAAACTATAAATATTAAATGATTAGATTAAAAAAAATATTTTTTTATGAAATTAAATAGTTTAATAAGTTCAAATTATATTTTCTAATGGAATATTAATATGAATACGTGGTGCATTGTCACGCAATTTATTCAATTCAAAATCACGAAAAAGATGCACATATTTATTTTATATGTTGTAATTATATTTTTTAATGGAATATCGAATTATAACAAAATATGATAAGATGTTTAATTCTAAATGACGTAAAAAGAGAACATCATATATAAAATTAGCAGGACTAAAACACGCTTTTGTATTACTGATTTGAAAGAGACGGATGAGAACTCCATGGATCCATTGAGGTTGAATGAACACATGAGAATAAAACTGTTATTCATTCATAATTTTTTCTTGTTTTTATCTTCTTATATTTATAAATATCGTTCATTAATTTTTATCGCATTCATCTCCTACACTGAAAAGTGCTTATAAATTAATTTAATAAAAAATAAGTAGATATGATTTCATTAAAAATATTAATATTTATACTATACTGACATAAATACACACATATTTTATTCTCTATAATTTAGGTAATTAATTATTTAATTAAATGATGGATTGATATGTTTTGATTACGCTAAGGTAAATAAATTTTCATTAATAATAGAAAATATTTTAAGCGGGAAATTTTGGCTAAAAATGAATATCCAAGTGACACATGTAACATCCGTATTTTGGGAATTAATAAATAACGGAAAGTTTTATTTTTATCGATGTGTCGTTAGTTTGGTTGTGTGTATGTTTGTATTTGAATAAGATTGGAATGGAGGTGGATGGTGGGGCCCATGGCTCCCTATATAAGGCCATTCCCCATCCTTTCACTATTTCTTTACACAACACACACACTAGAAAACACACATTTTCTCTCTAGCAATTTGGATTCGGATCCAAGCAAAAGGAAGGACGAATCTTGGGTGTAAACACCATAAAACAACAAGAAACACCACCAAGCTCCACGGATCTGTCCGAACCCGAGACCAACAAAAGGTGAGTTTTGGTTTTAAAGGTTAAGTTTTAGGTCGGATTCGACATGCAAACCGATAGAAGGGTAGATCGGGGTATATGATGGAAGAAAAACATGAAATTGATAAGTTATAACCCCACAAGAATGTTATATGGTAAAAATTTGATGTTCGGGCCTTATAAAACGCAAGTATACAAAGTTGGTACAACCCAAAACCCTTAAAAAGGATCAAATCGGGTCCTAAGGAAAAGTCACGAAGTAAAATAGCCATTAAATGGTAAAAACGAAGAAAAAGAAGAATTTTGCATCGCATAAGCCCTGCGAAGCGAAAAAGGCTATTTCGCATCGCATGACCATGCGAAGCGAAAAAGGCTATTTCGCATCGCATGACCATGCGAAGCGAAAAAGGTAATTTCGCATCGCACAGTCATGCGAAGCGAAACAGTTTCGTGCGAAGGGAAACAGTTCCGTGTGAAGCGAAACAGTTTCATGCGAAGCGAAACGGTTTCATGCGAAGCGAAACAGTTTCATGCGAAGCGAAGAAAGTTCCATGCGAAGCGAAACAGCATGCGAAGCGAAAAGTCATGCGAAGCGAAATTCCATGCATGCGAAGCGAAATTCTTCCATGCGAAATTTTATAAAATTCATTTTCTGATGCATTTTTATTAAAGGACTGTTATTAAAAATAAAATTTTTCCGAGCTGACCTGGCAGCTCAACCCCAGCCAGGGGCGCTACCCCTTGGACCCCGCTAGGGGCTGCCACCCCTAGACCCCGCTACCAGGGGCGCTGCCCCCGGACCCCCGTTAGTTGAGGGTTCATAAACTTAAATGTAGGAAGTAGTGGTAATAGATAATTGACACGTGTAATGTATTGTACATTTAGCCGTACACAACTAAAGAAGGGCATTACCATTAACGGCGAGAGAAACCGACTCCAGGTGAGTTTCTAGCCCCATTTCTGTGTTATGTTTTGGGGCTGTGTGCATACTCAACGTGATTAGTTAATACACTTACCTTAAGTGGTAAGTGTATGCCGTATGAATGTTTATAAATATACCTAACTAATTAGTGTAGAAAGAGTTAAATGTATGTGTGAAGAGGTATATGAAAACAAATATAGCTAATGAAAGAAAGGTATGTACGACATATGTAGTGTATGTATGATATGTAGAGCTGAAGAATAAAGAGTTGCCTACCCTAATAATATAGGCGAAGAATAAAGGGTTGCCTACCCTAATAATATATAGGCGAAGAATGAAGGGTTGCATACCCTAATAATGTATGCGAAGGTTATAGAGCGAAAGGCTCTTTAAAAACGTAGGAAGGTTATGTATGTATAAAATAATGAAGGTAAGAAAAAGTAGGAATGTTGGAAGTAAGAATGTAAAGAATGAGAATGAAATGTATGTATCTGCTTAACTAGAACTCACTCAGCGTAGCTGACTTTTAGTATGCACGCAGGCAAATAGGTTAAGGCAACTGGCTTGAGGAGGGACACATGGCATGAGCTAAAGAGACGAGCATCTATGAAGAGGTGTCATGACTATTTTATGTTATGTTATGAAAAGACAATTTGTATGTTAAGACAAAAATGAATGTTTGTAATGTGATGTTTGAAGTTTATAATCATTCCGCGAAGTTTTTAATTTACTTTGATTTTAGAACTGTGTTTATGAGTAAATCCAACACCAAAGTAGGGTTACCGGGAACGGGGCCTTACAACACGTGTCCCAATTATTTTACTTTATTAGAATAGGTAGATATGTTATCATAATTTAATATGAACAATGTTCATACGCTAAGCATAGTTATGGTTGTCTAACGCTATGCACGCACAATTGTGTTTGTCGTCCCCGGGTAGATGGAGAAAAATACCTGGCAATAAGTATCGTATTTAAGTGCAATCAATGCCCAAATATATCTTGTAAAATATCACGAGACACAATATTACATCCGTAGTACATGTGTTAGAAAAGATATAGTTCTAGTAAAATACGATGTGCTATTTCCCCCTTAAGTTTTATCCTTTTTTGGTTTTTTTTCAACATTAATTTTTCCTTCAATGGTGATCAGAACGTTGTATCGAAAGCATGTAATGCAAAACTATGCTCAAATGAAACAAAATATTGACAAAATTGAATGGGTTAACATGTATTTTTTATGTTGTCATTATGACAAAGTTGAGAAGCCCTCTAAAACGTATCAAAATCTTTTTTATGGTGTAGCTCAGAAAAACATAGTTCTTGAAGATTATCCATTGCTACAATTAATGTCCTACTTTCTTTTGATGGGTGGTAAATTGATAAATATATCTATAAAAGTAACGCCTCTTTTGTATTTAGGCTACGTAGTTAGAACTACTATCGTATGAGAAGTCTTATTTTCAAAATTGGTTCATAACCAAAATTCTTTCAATTATACATATATGACACCAAGAATGAATTTTTCAATAGAAAGAAGCATTCTCGGGTATAATTTTACACGGGCATTTTTTATTAAGTTCATTTAAAAAAATCATTTTATGATATAAATAAAATCAATTTATGTACACATTGTATAGATACAAGCATAGATGTAATACATTTTTTTTTCATATACGCTATGTAATTATTTGTTTTACTTATAAATTTATAATTTGAATTATCCCGTGTGTGACACGGGCTCTAAAACTAGTATTCTAATAAAGTAAAATAAATGGGGACACTTGTCATGTTTTGGTTAATTATCACAGTTTTTTCCCTCCAGAACTAATATACCCTAATATATATAATAAATCAATAATTATTCACTTTCCTTTTACACTATATTTATATAATATCTATATATTTTTATAAATATAAATATTAACATATTATTTTACTATATATTTCAAATACTTGGTGAATTCCAAAAATCTACAACAAATCATGTTTCTTAAATAAAAATTGTTTTGGGTTTTTTGTGGAAGTTAAATTTGATTTTTTGGGTCAAAAGTTGGTAAATAGATTGTTTGGTACAAGTTAACTACATTTAGGTTAAAATTTGTTACGGGTCAAAAATGAAAATTTTGAGTATTTTTAAAAGTTTGAGAATGTAAAATAGATTTATCGTAAAATTTGTTATGGGTTCAAAGTGTTGACTTTAAAATGTCAAAAGTATGAAAGTTAGAATTTTAAACATGATTCGGGTTTCAAGTTTATTTTTAAGGGCATTTTTTGAAATAATCAAAAGGTTCGGGATTTGGCAAATTGACTATTTTTCCCTCAACTATTAAAACTTAAGAAAAGATTGCGACACTTTCGACATGCCACCCCCATGCTTATCAATGCTTATAACTTTTATCAAATTTCAAATATTTATATATGTCAACATTAATTTTTCCTTCAATGGTGATCAGAACGTTGTATCGGAAGCATGTAATGCAAAACTATGCTCAAATGAAACAAAATATTCACAAAATTGAATGGGTTAACATGTTATTTTTTATGTTATCATTATGACAAAGTCGAGAAGCCCTCTAAAATGTATCAAAATCCTTTTTATGGTGTAGCTCAGAAAAACATAGTTCTTGAAGATTATCCATTGGTACAATTAATGTCCTACTTTCTTTTGATGGGTGGTAAATTGATAAATATATCAATAAAAATAACGCCTCTTTTGTATTTTGGCTGCGTAGTTAGAACTACTATCGTATGAGAAGTCTTATTTTCGAAATTGGTTCATAACCAAAATTCTTTCGATTATACATATATGACATTGAGAATGAATTTTTCAATAGAAAGAAGCATTATCTGGTACGATTTTGCACAGACATTTTTTTATTAAGTTCGTTAAAAAAACCATTTTATGATATAAATAAAATCAATTTATGTATACATTGTACAGATATAAGCATAGATGTAATACATTTTTTTCATATACGCTATGTAATTATTTGTTTTACTTAAAATTTTTAATTTGAATTATCTCGTCAATTTCGGGTCTCGTTTGTATTCGTTTTTGTATTTGTTTATTATGTAAACCGACCTGATTTGTAAACCGAAGCTTATGTTATAATCAAAATGATGGATTTATGTTACAATATTGTTTCACACTTGTTGGGTCTTGAAAACATCCTGTTTTTATTTATTTATTTATTTATTTTTGTTGTTTTGTGTTTTTGTCTTGATCCATTTTGAATAAAAACTCTTGTGTCTCACATCCATATTTGACCATCAACATTACCCTTTATATACACCACCATTCCTCTTCATTTTCCCTTGCTACAACTCTAAAAAAAAAAACTCTCTCAAACATCAAAGATTCAAGGTTATCTTCTTAAGTGTTCTTGAAGGTTTTTAGTCTTTCATCTTAATTAGTTTATGTAGCCTTTTTAATACTTGTTTATGATTGTGCAACATATATATAATATACACCCATTGTTTACCTTTGGTAGTTACTTCTCCGACTCCGGTCGGTGAGGTTTCGGACCTCATAAGGCAAGACTTCATGGAGGACTTCGTGTCCTTGATATATATACATCTATATAACTTGTTCATACATATTAATCTTGCTTATTTTAGTTTGTCGGTCATGTTTACAAGTTCCATGGTTATGGGTTTTTAAGAGTCTATGCTTCGGTTTAACCGTAAATACCTCTAAACCGTAAACCGAACTTTGTTACTAGTTTTGTTAAATAATTGTTTAAACATACTTATTGTTAGATCAAAGTTTCAAAAATCATTTTTACAAATTCTATGGTTATGGGTTTGTAGAATTTTACCTCGGTCTTAACCCGAAACACGATCCGAACCGAAAACCGAACTTTTGTTTAGAGACTTTATTGTTAACTTTTGGTTGTAAAACTTAAAGTATTTTTTTTATTTGTACATTATTATACAAGTTCTTTAGTGTTTGGACATGTGGAAACCATCAATGAACTTGTTGTGAGATGGAAACTGAACCAAACCGATTCTTACTCGCTTAAGACACACAAGTGTTTTTTTTAGCCATCAAGACTTGTATATTTCTTTAAAAATAGTTACAAATTGATTTTTAAATATTTTCTTAAGTACTTGGGAATGTTGGATCCAACTTGATCTCATAACAAAGTTTGGACCGACAAAACCGAACACTCGCTTAACATGCGTTGTTAGTTCTAGAACAATGGAACTACATACTTGGTTAAGTCTTATTAAATTTTATTGAGTTATCTCATAACATTCAATATTTTGGAAAGTTGACTTTGGGTTTGACCAATTATCAAGACCCGAACCGACAACCCGAACACTCGATAAAAAAAACCGTTTTAGTATCTTTATTCCAAAGGGATTTGCATTCTTGCATTTTACCCACCTTATTACTTAACATAGGTTGAGTAAATATTAAGGTTAGATACTTTAACCCGATTTCGAGCAAACTTACATTTTTAAAGGGTTATTATTATAAATTCTTAAATAGTTACATTTTAAAACCTTTAACTTTAATTATTTACATTTCTCAACATTTATTTTGTTTAAAGACCTTCAAGACAACCTTTCTAAATTCAAGACTTCTTTTCTTTTTAGGCATTGTGCGTTAAACTCGTCATTCCGACAAATCTCCAAATTATCATCTTTCAAGTTTGCTACTTGAAGGTGAGTACTTCATACCCCATTTTCCATCTTTTATTTTGGGGGTGACATTTCATATTTATTCAACAAAATGCTTTATATTTGAATCTTAAACCACAAACGTAGTTGTATACTTTACCTAAATAATTGCTCGATTTGGTGTTCTATGCTTATATGCCTATGTGTTTATCGCTTTTGGTTGGTGGAACTATAAAATCCTAGACTATTTGGCATCCCCTTATAGCAAGGTGTCGTTAACGTAATGCAATTAACGATAACTATAAAATCCTAGACTATTTGTCATCCCCTTATAGCTAGGTGTCGCTAATGTGTGTAGCGATATCTAGTTATCCAAATTACCACTTTTATTTATCGTTTCGTATGCAAGTTTTGTGGCTATATTTATTATATACTAATATGATTAAACTTATGAATTGCTCACCAACCTTTGTGTTGACAAACTTTATTTTATGAAATGTTGCAGGTTTGCATCTTGGTTGATTTATGATTGTGAAGAAAACGACATCAAAGACCTTAAAATGAACAATATCGAATTTGCCATAGTTTGTGATATCTTGTTTATGGTTATTTTATGGATAATTGTTATGTGACATTTTTGATGTTGTTGTAGGTCCTCTAAATGGATCTCAAGACTTGACTCAGATCAATCCGTGTTGTTGGTTAGCAGAAATCACCAACGACACTCGGATCTCGGATCTTAGTTTGTTTGGTTTATTTGCTTGAAAGAGAGAAAAGGAGAGAAGTGGATGAGAGAAAGAAACTTCTTTATTTCCAAGAGTTATGAAAAGGGGTTGGAGTTCTTTTGGATAAATGGGTTAAGTGGCCCTTTTATAGGGTCCCCATTTATCCAAAACTTACAAAATAAACGTACAAACTAAACGTACCGAGTACGTACTACACCGACTAAAAACAAACTAAAACGACATATACAATCCTAAAAACAATATAGAATATTGGCCCTACAGTTGTGAAATGAAATGAGTTTATTAAATATTGTCACTTTAATTAGTGTCATGTGCTTATGGACAATCGTTACACCTCGGCATGTTCCGCCGCCTTTGGTCGGGGTGCGACAATGTTCGTGAACGCATCAGGTTTGCCGGAAATGTTCATGCGATATTCCGGCGAGTTCCAAGGTCACCAGTGATGGCGATTAGGAAGGCCGATGGCTGCTGCTATATCTCTGGCAGTAGCAGTAGCGGCGGCGGCAATCTGGTTCAATTGGTGGCGATGACGATGGTGATGACTATAGCGGCTAGGGTTCCGCCACAGTATCCAACAATGGTGGAGAAGAACGAGCAGCGATGGATTAGGCTTATGATGGTTCAGTACGAAGAGACGACGACGATGGAGTTCACGAACATTTCCGGCAAACCTGGTATGTTTGCTGACGAGCTGAAGTAGTTTCCGGCGGTGGACTTCCGGTGGGGGAAGGCATAAAAAAGGGGGGAAGGCATTTAAAAGAAAAGAAAAAATTAAGAAAATTACAAAATTACCAAAGTACCCATGACTTAACTGATAAAATAGACATAGTTAAAAAAAGTACTAAAAATGCATGTTTTTTGAAAGTGAGGTAGTCATTTGCATAAAATAAAATATAAGTACTAAAGTTGCATAGTTGGTCAAACCACTTGTACTAAAATGGTACTTAACTCTAAGTAATTTAAATATATATTTACACATATATATAATTCATATACATATAAAAAATAATAATAACCAAAAATAATAATAATAGCAAACTTTAATGTTTATTTATATGTTTTATGCATTGCTTTTTAACACATATATGATTTATGTTTAATCAATAGAGACATCAATGAAGCTTGGTTGGTTGGCTTATGGGGTAATTATTAAAGCTTGTATGTTTAAAATGACCAAACTTCGAATCCTAGCACACACATTTCATTTTGGATTTAATAAAAAATGGGTTTTAACGGTTAACCCGCCGGGTCAACCGGGCAGACTGGTCCGCTCTGACCGCCACCTGCAAAACCCGGCAGGTTTTTTAGAAACGTCCAAAATACACTGACCCGGCCCGGTATAGGGACCAGGTCCGACCGGCCGGGCCGGGTTTCAAAACACTGATTATTATTAAATGGCCACACGTACTGGAATCCCTAATTCAAAATCGTTCTGAGTCGAAAATATTTTTGCTGCCGGAACAGTTACCGGCGTCGCCATTATCTCAAACTTTTTCTTTCACATTATTATTTATTTATTTATTGTTAAATGAGTTTGCTTGTAACAAATACTGAAGAGAAATTATGAGATGGTTTTCTGTTTGGGCTAACAGGTTGGTTTTCTGTTGGTTTTCTGTTGGTAACAGAAAACCCCCCAAAATGCATTTTGATTATGATTATGATTTCATTTATTTTTATCACAAATAAATCAGTCTTACTTGTTCCCGCTCTATTAAACATCCAATTCGTTTGTTTGGAGTTTCGCCATTTCCTTCAAGAGCAAGAGCAGTATGACTAGCATGATGAAACTCCAGACTCTTCCTAAGCTGCAGCTGCTACCGTAAGTATTACATTTAATTTTAGTTACCGTTCATCATTAAATTGATCTGTGTTTTTAAATTTATGTCAGCTACTCACGCAGAAGCAGAAGTGTAATCATCAAGTGCTCCTAAACGCAGTATGATTTCGATTCCTGCTTCACATTTCGTTATTATGATGCTTTGATTGTTTTATTTGCTTATTCCTATGCTTTGAAATTGTGTTATGTGCATTAGTTCTATTCTAGTTTTATTGTATGTTCCTGTATTCTTCTTATTTGGCATCATACCTGTGCTTGTCATTGTGTTGTATGTGTGCTTGAGTTATATTGATTGCCTGTTCTGATTGATGTGCAGTGAACTTAAAATATCTCTGTTTTTTTTATGATATGATATGACTGATGTGCTGTGATTTTAAGATATATATGTCTGGTTTTGATTATATGTTATGAAAGACATGCAGTGAACTTAAGATGCCTCTGTCTGTTTTTAATTATATGTTATGATTGATAATTGATATGCAGTGTTATTAAGATATCTATGTCTGGTTTTGATTATATGTTATGATTGATGTGCAGTGAACTTAAGATATTTCTGTCTGTTTTTGATTACGTGTTACAATTGATGTTTAGCGATCCTAAGTTATTGATGTCAGTTTTTTGTGATGCATTTAAATGACATTGTTGATTCTGTATGTATGTTTGATGTCTCTTTTTTTATATCTTTTATATAAGCAACATTTGGTAGTTTATTTTAATTCTTATTTCTGTTTTGGCAGGACGATTTTTATAAAACCTGGTTCCACAGTCGTTGTAAGGATTGTAGATGATGATAAAGATGCTACTACCCCCTTAAAATCTAAGGGAACAGTTGAGGATTTCGAAATGAGGATTTATCGCAATAGCGAGTTTTTGAAGAAACATGCTAAATTTTTTGAGAAGGAGCTGCAGTAAGTATTTTATTTTATAGCAAGAAGTATTGTTTATTTATTTACTTAACTAATCTTCTTATCACCTTTTATTTTAGTTTACATCATGGGTGGATAACACCTTTGGTAAAGAATATATAACCGAACTCTTAAAGGATGCGGCTATGGCTCCTATTACAGCCATCAGCCCCTTTGAATACTTGCTAAGCCTTAACCCTCCAACCACTACAAATCAAGCACTGCTCTTTGGTATTCAAGCAACCTGCAAGATTTTGGATATTATATTAAAAGGGTGGATTTACATGACTTACTTGAAGGGAAAAAATCCACAGAAGAGGAAGATAGTGACAAGAGATTAGGATTGTGAGTATATTGAGCAAGATTACTTGTGTTTATTACATAGGAATAAGAGTATATTGAACAAATTTACATGTGGTTGTTACATAGGATTATGAGTATACTAAACAAGTGTTATGTGGTCTATCATTACATATTCGGAATATATGGTTGATTGATGGTTACTTTTTAGAAAAATTCATCTACTGTTATTTGGTGTTTGGATTTTAATTGAAGTGCACTTGGTTAGAATGGTGCAGGTTGTCAAAGTCAGTTATTTTTGGTATTCAGCGCATCACTTATGCGTAAAAAGGTATGTTTTTCCAGTTATAACACATCATTTAAAGTGTTATGCTAAAAAAGTAGCTTTCTAATGAAATGGTTTTCCATGCCATATGTGTTTTAAGACAGCTGAGTGACCTTTTACTCAATTTACCTAATTTCTTTTTAAGCAATGATACTTATTTTAAATCTTAAATAGGTTTTTGATTACATCGAAACAGAATGATTTGTGTTTAACTGTTTTCCCATTACTCTTGACATTAGCCTTTTAAGCTTATTTTAGATGACAGTATTTCAATTTTAGAAACCTGTTGTTTGGAAACTGATAGCGTTTCCTTATTATGCTGCAACTTTTAATTACTAGTTTCTTGTTTCCACAACTCAAAATTTTTATCTTTTTGCCCAAATCATAATTTCATGAACTCAGTATTGAAACTAGTTTAATTAGCTGGTTGCGAATTAGTGGTGCATAATCACAGTTAGGGATGTGTTTGAGCTGCGCCAAATTGTATATTTTTAAACTAGATGAATTGTAATACTTGTGAGTTGTGCCTACTCTGACTTTCTCTCTCTGTTTCGTTTCATGCTTTGATCAGATTATACGTATTGGGCTTTTTGTTCTTGGTTTGGTTTACAAGCTGTATTAAATTATTAATCAGAGAGTATCACTTTGCTGGGACATAAGGGTACTGTAAATTGTTATGAGTTGACAAGTCAACTTAATGTTTCCTGGGGGTTTCTGCCCATGTGTTTGTGTTGCTAAAACATCATCTACATTTAAAAATAAATAAAACTGCTTAAATAAGGTTGTTATTTTGATGATAAACATTTAGTTTGGAAGAAAACGGGTTTGTGACCTGTCAATTTTGACAAAATAAAGTCAACTTTGATTTCTGAAACCAACTAACTTCTATTTTACTTGAGCTTGTCTTGCATCTGTTGCTGCAACAAGAATTTGACCTATTTCTGTCTTGATCACTGTCACCATTGCTTTTCTGATCATGCTGAATTAGTTTTCCTGCATATATGTTTTTTCTCTAGGTGATTTGTTTGCAAGTGCGTACTAAACTTTGTATGATAGTTTTGGTTGATGCATATATGCCAGATCTGTTTGTGAAAAAGGATCGAATTACTTTGACTTTAGGGCTTGATTTGGATGGGTTTGATATGATATTGTTTGTTTAGATTTGCTACTAGTTATGTAATTCTCTATTATGGTGATGAATATATCTTTTGTGTTTCATATTGTGTTTGTTTTTAAGATAATAATGTTTGATAATTCGATTGTGACCAATCGAATTACTTTGAATTTAGGGCATCATTTTTGACCGGTTTGATAAGATATTGTCTCTTTAAATCTGCTGCAAGTTATTTAATTTTACATTATGATGATGAATATATGACTGCAATATGTGTACATCTTTTTGTGTAATTGTCTGAAATGACAATTGTTGTATAAGTATACCTAAAAGTTCATATATATAATTGGGTTAACATGTTGTTTCAGATTAATTGTGTCGGGTTTTTTAAAAACAAAAAATACTGCAACCTGGCCCTATTTAGGTTCGGGATAGTCAGGTTAATAGGGACTGGCTAATCCGGGTGGTGATAGATATTGGGCTACAATATAATAAACACTATTTGTGATGCAGTATTTGAATGATAGCAATTGAGTTCTTGGTGCTCATTAAAACTCACAACATTAATGTAAATTCACCAAAAGACTTGCCCCTTTCAGAGAGCTAAAACCAAGTCCAGCACCAACTGTGAGTCGACGTGGGTCAACGAGAGAGTTATAGTGATTACCGTGATGGTAACAAAGTCGTATTGGTGGTGTGTGTAGTTCCCTTGAAATATGTTAATATGCTTTGCAACAACATATTTTAGTTTATTATGGAAACAAACGCATGATATGTGAAAAACCAAAGCTAGTTTGGTCAACCGAAACTCGACATTTTTTTTTTCAAAAACGAACCTGAAACCCGAATAACCCAATTAAGACTTTTTAACCATATTTAATCCGACCTTACTTAGCTTATTCGGGTTTGGGTCGGGTTAATCGAGGTTGGTCATTTGGACACCTGATATATTTAACTTTTTGTATTTTAAAGTTTTAAAAATACGGTTAAGATTAAAAATTAAAGTCAATATAAACATGGCGTAGGCTTTTTTTTTCTTTTCTTTTTCTGAATGCTCTATATGTAAACATTTCATGAAGAGTGGAAAAGGGAATTGAGTTTTAAGAAAAGACCTTTGAGTTAATTTTATTCAATGGATTTTGAGTAAAACAATCTCCTGGTTCAAATGTGGGAGAATATTATAGATTATATTTATCTATCGATGATTATTTTGTAAATAATTGCAATTATCTTTATCCTTGTTGTTGCTAGTTTCCTCTTAATGAAAGTTACCATTTCAAAAAAAATAATCTATTTCCTTCATTATATTCAACTCTTGTACTATTTATACCCCTTTTAAGGATGAGTGAGAATCACAAAATTATTCTCCCTAACTTTATAGTTTGTGCGTTCAAAAATATTTGTACTGAGGTTGGGTAAGTGAAATTACTCTCGACTCAAATTTGTATATTTCTCAAACTGCTAAAAAGAAATTTAAAAGTTAAAACGAATCAACTTATATCTAGGTTTAGTTCAAAATATGCATCAAAAGTTTTCTTTCCATTTAGACCGGCTACATAACTTGTAGCACTCGGTCTCGGCTCAAAGTCTATATCAAAAGCTTCCATACCATTTAGAGCGGTTACATAACTTGTACCACTTGGTCTCGGCTCAAAGTCTATATCGAAAGTTTTATTACCATTTAGACTGGTGACGTAACTTATCTGTTCTATCCTGACTTGTTTGCGGCCACTGACAAAAAGTTTTCCATTGCAAGCTTTATGGACCTAGAGGTCTCAAGAATGCCTCAGTTTGTTAGGTAACAAAAAGCACAGTGATGCATTTGGTATTAGTTGTTTTTTAAATGAAAATTAACATGTCAGAGGGAGGAACTCAAACATACGATATTTCAAAAAAGGGATATGCAAGTTGATCACGCCTAGAAAACAATGGGAGGCAAAAACGAATTTACTCGATTTTTTTATCATTTGTTTTTGAATGATATCCGTTTCACCGATTCTGGAGGCTACTTTTTAGTTTTTCACGATGTGTCGATGTGTCCTGATAAATGGGTTTTCACTACTATTGTATATGTTTCTGAAAAAAAAAATAATACCTTGAATCCATTTATTTGGGCGTTTTAATCCTTCAACTCCTCGATAGGTCACTTGTTTGTGTCAGTCATCAAGATCGTCAAGTTTAAGAGTGAAGGTTTAAAAAAAATCATCACTTCACTGACTCTTCATCCGATTGGCCATATTTTGCATATGAATGGCACTAAAGCGAATGTGAACGTACTGAACTTGACAATACTATTCAATTCTGCTAGTCAAACCAGCAATTCCACATGTACACTGGAAAAACCGGTCACCTCACAAGCGGTACATAGCAACACAAGCCTGGCCGCTTGACACCAACTTCCAGTAGTCAAATTAATGGAACACAACCAATTTGGCCATGTCTCCACTGGCAGGTGGAGGTAAATCCACCATTGATCGCAACCCATAACCATCTTCAAAATGTCACCATCTAAGATGGCACTTTGATAACCAAAGCTACCCTATGGTTTACAACGTGATTTACAACGCATGACAATGTCAACAATTAATTGTTTTTATGTCTATTATATATAGGCTAAAGCTAAAATACAAGAAAAGACAAAAATTAGAAGAATTTTTTATCACACAAAAAACCCTTTAAAAGTAAATTAAAAAAAATAATAACTCAAAATATAAATTAAAAACAAAAAAATTTTAAAAACTAAAATGTTTCCCCCATCATTCCCTTAAAAAAAATACTGACGAATGACACAATGCCGAAATCAAAGACACAATGATGAAAATGAACAAAAGATACAATTATAATTAAAAAAAAGACACAATAGATAACAAAGTATAACACAATGCTAAACAAAATATAACACAATACTTAGCAATATAATACAATATCAAGAAAAAAATACAATGTCAAGGAAAAAGACACAAGCAGTGACGAAAATTAACACAAAATACAATGGTAAACAAAAAGACACAATAATGTTTTTCACTCAACATTGTGTGTTTTTTTAGAACGAGAAGACGGTGGAAACAGTTTTGTGGTTTTACCTTTTTCGTTTTTTTTATTAAATTTTGAGTTATTGTTTTTTTAATTATTATTTTTTTTATTTTTTAGAGGGTTTTTTTTTTGTATGGCTACAAATCCTTCTCATGTTTGCCCCCTTGTAGACAGTGGCGGATCTAGAACATAATTTTAGGGGTAGTGTAAATTTTTTTTTGACTGTACATTAAGGAATTTTTTTTACACATTTTGCTTATATGGGTAGCCGGTTTTGCGTTTCATGCATATGGGGGGCCGGTAACGCGTTTCGCACTTCGCCAGCCTAGTTACGCGCTGCACGTACCGGCGTTAGATTACCTGTTTCGCGTGTACTGGCGCTCAGTTACCAATTTCGTGGGTCTGGTAATGCATTTCGAGTGTACCGGCGCCCGGTAACGCGTTTCGCTCATAGAACCACCTTGTTATGAGTTCACGCATACCTGGCCTAGTTTAACATTGCGCGCGTCTCCACGCCCGGTTACCTGTTTAGAGCATACAGGTGCCTGGTAACCTGTTTCATGCCTACCTTCACCCGATTATTTAAGTTGGGCTTTTAAGTTTTAATTAAATGGCAGACTTTTAATCATCTTTGGCTTTTAAAACTTTAAAAGGTAAAGTTTTGGGTTTTTAAAATTTTTGAGGGGTAGTGTAATATAATTTTCAGGGGTAACGTAATACATAGACGCAAAAATTTCCACTTCGACGGAAAAGTTGAGGGGTAGCGGGTGCTACCCCTCCTTAGAGATGGCCAAAAAAACCGGTTGGGGAACCGGTTTAAACCGGAAACCGGTTTTTACGAAAACCGGTTTTTTAAAAACCGGTTTGACCGGTTTACAAACCGCCGGTTCGTCTTTCGGTTACAAGTTCTAGATCCAAAACCGGTTAACGAACCGGTTAATGGAAAAACCGGTTTTTTTTATTAACCGGTTATGGAAAAACCGGTTAACCGGTTTATAAAAAAACCGGTTTTTGACCGTTGTGGAAAAACCGGTTAACCGGTTTCTCCATAACCGGTTAACCGGTTAAAAACCGGTTTTTGAACGTTGTATAATGGCTATATGCCCGTTTTTTTTGTTTTTGGACCGTTTTTTTTTTTTTTACCATTTTACCCCCACAAACATCTATATATAGTTTAGGTTGGGTATTGGTTAGATCACACTCGATTATACAACTCCAAACGCTCTAAACGTTTATTTCATACGCGATTATTTTGTTATCTCACGCTCAATTATACCACATTACCACTCCATACGCTCTTATTTCGTAGTCGTTTATTTCATACTCGAGTATACCACTCTTATTTCGTAGTCGATTATCATGGCCTCCCAAAGTGATGCTTCATCCGTCAACATGGGTGCCTCGAACACGGGAGAAACGGTCGTTCGGGTCATCCCCACGAAACGAAACCATGATGTTTGGCAACATTTCGACCTATGCGAAATGTCTAACGGTAGCCAAAAAGCTCGATGCAAACATTGTTTGAAGTTTTATGGCAAAGATGCAAACTCCACTTTAAAAGCGCATGTACAAAGGCCCTTTTGCAAGGCCTTGAAGGACGAATCGGGAAGTAGTTCGCAGCCGGAGATGACGAATCAAGGAGCGGTGTTTACGTACGACGTTGAAGCGGTACGTCAACGGTTTTCAAACTTTGTGATTCAACAAACACTTCCTTTCAACCACTTCGACAACCCTCAATTCACGGAGATGATGCAAAACTATGTTCAACCACGCTACCAACACGTAAGTCGTTTACCCTTAGAAGAGATTGTCTTAAAGCATGGAAAAACGCTAAATCCGAACTAATTTCATACTTTTCAAACTTACAAACTGGTGTAAACTTAACAACGGATGTGTGGTCGGTACCTCATGGTTCGCCCGACTCATACATTTGTGTGACGGCTCATTGGGTTGACCCCGAGTCGTGGCAAATGATGAAACGAACCGTTGCGTTTCAATTGTTTGATTACCCGCACACGGGTAGAAATATTTTTCAAATCTTGGATAAAGTCATTCGACAATACAAGATTGAACATAAAATCTTTTCAATTTCGTTTGATAACGCGTCCAACAATACGGCCGCGGTTGGCCATTTAAAATTAAAGTATAAACCTATTTGTGATGGAGCGTTTTTTCATAGCCGATGCATTGCACATATTATCAACTTGGCCGTGCAAGATGGGTTAAACGTGATCGAAACGCAAAGAAACAATTTTAAAAGAATGTTACGAGATGTTTTTAGCAACAATAAAACATTTTCAAGATACAAAAAATTTTGTGTAGAAGCTAATTGTCAATGGTTGGGGCCAAATTGGGATTGTCCAACAAGATGGAACTCGACTTGTAATATGTTTGAGAAAGCCATCCAACAAAAAGAATCATTAATTGCGTTTCATCAAATTTTGTCAAGTAGGGGTAAATGTGCACCGTACGATCCTAGAAACTGGTTATTGATTGAGATCGTTACGGAGGTCCTTCAAATTTTTAAATCTTGCACAACTAGTTTATCCGGGGTTTACTATCCAACAAGCCCCATTGCTTTACCAAAAATTGCTGTCATGTGCACAAAGTTGAGTGAACTTCATTGTAGGGGTGCACCTTATTTTGATATGGGTGTAAAAATGAAAGAAAAATTTAGAAAATATTTTCAAGAACTACCCGCTGTTTTGACATGTGCTGCTGCGTTAAACCCTTGCATCAATGTTGGTGGTGTTGAAGCTTTAATAGAAAAAATTTGTGATGAACTAGGGTTAAACGACGATCAAAACCCCTATTATAGCCAAACTTTAAAGAATGCTTTCAACACCACCTTGTCAAACATGTATGATGTCTACCTTACAAAATACGGGTCGTCTTCCCAAATTCATGACTCGTTAAGAGCTGTTGCCCAATCCCAATCCCAAACCGACCTTGAAATGGTGATGTACTACATGATTTGGGAAGACGCCGGTAAACGTCAAAAGGTAAACACCCCAAGCAGTGAACTTGGAAGGTATGGTGGTACCAACTTTGTGAAACACATGACTCCGGATGAATTTAGAAGTCTTGATTTGCTGGCTTGGTGGAGAGGTAAGGAGGATGAGTTTCCGATCCTCGCCGCCATGGCCAAAGATTTACTAACGGTCCAAGCTTCCAAGGTAGCTTCGGAGTCTGCTTTTTCTGTTTCTGGCAGGGTTATATCGATTAGGAGGACTCGACTCACTGCACCAGCTATAGAGATGTCGATTTTCTACAAGGATTACTTGGACTCTTTAGATAGGGCACAACATCAACGCTCACTCGAGGGGGAAATGGAGTATGAAGCGGGCTTGTATGAAGACGAGGTCAATGAAGGACACACTCAACCAATGACCGATGAAGAAGCCGCGTACGACGATTACCTAAGAAATAGCTCGGGATCGGGTAGCGAAGAAAATTAGTTAAAGAAACAGCAAACATGGAGGCAAATCATGAGTAAGAAACAGCAAGTTGTTCATGTAATCGTGTCTAAGCATTCTTTTTCCTAATATGTGCTCTTATTTACTTGTTGATTTGGATTTTTCTAATTTAGTTAAAGAAACAGCAAACATGGAGGCAAATCATGAACAAACTGCGATTGGGAACAACAGGAGCATCTGCTAGTTCACGATTTAATGTTTGTATTTTTGAGTTAAATCATGAACAACAGTTCTTGGCAGAGATTTCTTCAGTGTTAATGATTTAATGTTTGTATTTTTGAGTTACGAATATGCGATAACGATTTAATGTTTGTATTTTTGAGTTACGAATATGCGATAACGATTTAATGTTTGTATTTTTAATGTAAAAACTATAAATGAAAGTTATGTGTTTTTAATCTTTGGTTTGTTGAAAACACATTCACCAACACACACTCATACTCATCTTCCAAGCAAAGAACCCTAACAACGAAAGCAAAGAATGGCTTCGGTCAGTCCGTTTTGCCTTGTAGTTACCGTTTTGCCTTGTAGTTACCGGTTTGTTTATACTGTGAAAAAATAATGGTCTTCATTAAGTACAAAATATAAAAAACAAATATTCGTATTTGAAACCGCGAAATTTAAAAAATAAAAATAAAAAAAACCAGTTAATAAAAAAACCGGTTTATTAACCGGTTCTAACCGGTTTCTAAACCGGTCCTATCCGGTTAGACCGGTTAGGGTTTTGACAGCAAAAAACCGGTTATTAACCGGTCCGGTTATTAACCGAACCGGTTTTTTTCCGGGCAAAAAAAACCGGTCCGGTTAATAACCGAACCGGTTTTTTTTTAAAAACCGGTCCGGTTAATAACCGAACCGATTTTTTTTAAAAAACCGGTTTGTGCACCTCTACCCCTCCTTATAAGCTGCATCTGCCCCTATTGTAGAATAACTTGACCACACACACACACACACTAGGTTTTATCCCCCCGTATTACCGGGGTGGTTTTCATTTTTCGTTACAAATATTTATATATATTTTTATTTTTATATATTTATTTATTTTAAGTGAGTTAATAATATACTTAGAATTTAATGATGAAAATGTTTCACAAATAAATGAGATGCTCTAACATTTATGCTCTTACAGATTAGTAGCCCAACAATAAGTTATTTAGAATTACTTTTGTATGAAAATCAGATTGAAAGCAATGCATTTGTTCATTGGTATGGTCTCATTTGGAGATGCACATCAAGTGCTCGATGAAATGCTTCAACCAAGTTTTCGTGATGCAGATTACTGACCTCTTTAATGTTATATAGTATTCTTTATTTTGGATACAAATAGTTACTAATCTTCTTATTTACAGATGTATTTTCGTCAAAAATAGTAAAGTGTTGTTTATCAGCAGAGAGAAGAATTTTTTTAAATTTAAATCTTATGGAAGCTCAATTGGGAAGGATGTTGATATCAAATGCTAAGGTAAAACATTTCACATTTGATCTTCTCAAGTACATTTGATTTGATCATAAATGAAAGGAAAAGTTGCATAACATTATCACCTATACGTGTATCAAATATTTTGGTTTATTAATTTTAGGACTGTACGTTTTACAAGCTCATGGTTCCACTTCAGCTCCAACAAATAATACCCCGGACTTGGCCCCAATAACATCCAATTCAGGTTTGCAAGCTTCATTTGTTGTAGTGCATTTTGTTTACTTTTGGGCCTTTGGCGAATGCTTCTTTGAAAATAGAAACTCTACTTTTTGCACATGAGACAAGTATTTGTTGTGTAGAAACTATTGTCCTTGGGCACTTTTTGATATGTTTTAATGGCTTTCTTATGCATCTTGGATAGTTTTTTCATTTTATATATCATGTATTTTTTAAAAACTCAACAAGCCCAAAGTCTCAAACCATGAAATCAAACTGGAACCAGATCATTATCGATGGTTTAATTTGGTTCGGTTATTATTTTCAATGGCTTGGTTTTGGTTTGTGATGATAAAAGAACCTTTATCAATGGTTTGACCCAAACTTTTCAAAAACGACCGTGAACACCCATAAATTGTTGTGTTAGTTGTGGCCCCATGTAATTTGTTAAGGAAATCGGCTGCACAATGAAACTAATCTTTCCAATAACATACTTTCAAGCACACCGCGATGAATGGTTTGGTTTGCGGTTTTTAGTGGAAACCAGCTGTATAAACCGGACTAAACCGCGGATGTAACATTATGTATAAATTATTTTTGGTTTAATACAAAACAAATCGGCTAACTTACAAACTGGTTATACATTTGTACACCTTGAAAATTTTTAATGTAAAAGAGGCTTTTTTTTTATTATTATTTTTTTGTATAGTTCATTGAACATTGATTTATTATTAACTATGATGTGCAAATTTAATATGATTGCAGGTGCAGCAGTTGGAGGAAAAACTAGCCAAGTTGAAATGGGAAAAAATAGTGGAGTTGGAACGATAAAAAGTAGAGAAATATGCGATCTTAGATATAATTGAAGAAAATGCGACAATGTTTGCTGAAATGAATGAGAAACTAAGTTAAGATGTATGGGGTTATGTTTGTAAATTAAATTATAGTTTTAGTATATTTTTTTTGGATGATTTAGATATTTTTTCTATAACATTTGGATATTTTATGCTATGGTTTGGATATTTATTTTGGTATGATATTTTATAAAATTGTAGCAAAAATCATACAAAATTTGTAGCTAAATTTCATAGCAAAATTGGTAGCAAAAAACTTAGCTAAATTATGTAGCTAGACCATAGCAAAAGCTTTGGATGAAATTCGTAGCCAAAGTTGTAGCTAAAACTCCGTAACTAAGGAGTTATGAAATCGTAGAAAAAATTTTGTAGCTAAATAAGCGTAGCAAAATTTTGTTGCTAACAATTCATAGCTAAAAATCCGTAGCAAACATTTTGGTAGCAAAATCCATAGCTAATGTAGCTAAAATAATGACGTTTCTTTTTGTAGCTAAAGTCGTAGCAAAATTTTGATTCCATAGCAAAAACCCGTAGCAAATAAGCTAGCTACGAGACTTGTAACTACGAACCCAATCTGTAGCTAATCCGTAGCAAACACTCATTTTGCTATTGATTAGCTACAGATTTGGTCATACCAAATGCCTGTTTCTGTAGTAGTGAACGTAATACATAGACGCAAAAATTTCCACTTCGACGGAAAAGTTGAGGGGTAGCGGGTGCTACCCCTCCTTATAAGCTGCATCCGCTCCTGTTGTAGAATAACTTGACCATACACACACACTAGGTTTTATCCCCCGTATTACCGGGGTGGTTTTCATTTTTCGTGTCGAATATTTATATATATTTTTATTTTTATATATTTATTTATTTTAAGTGAGTTAATAATATACTTAAAATTTGATGATGAAAAGGTTTTAACAATAAATGAGAATAAAGAAGAGATGCTATAAATGAGATGCTATAACCTGTTTAAAAACTATATGGGTTTGGTGAGACCCATAACCCACTTGTTTTTCTTTTACTATAAAGTTGTTTATTAATTATAAATAATCTTTTTTAAAAAAAAAAATTGATATTAATTTTTAATATATCCCTATTTTATAGGATTTTCCTATCAAATATTTGGTGAGATTAATTTTACTATACTAATAAACGAAAATAATGATGCTTAGTTGTCCTAACCGCATTCAATCATAGCATAAATCTTCTAGGTAGCGTTTGGTATGTAGGAATGATAGGGGGAATGGAATGATTCATTGTATGAGAAAGAAAAAAGTGGTGTTTGATTGCTCAATGGAATGGAATCATCAATTATACATGGAATCTAATTCCATCAAAACCATTCCTTCCCACCCCCTTCTTTTTTTTCATTCCATTCCTTCTACACCCTACTTTCTCAACATCACCACTACCTAACAACAACAACCACCACTACCATCGTCACCACCAACACCTAACTACCACCGTCACCACCACCTCCGCCACCACCACCCTACCACCAGTGCAACTGTGACATTTGTCAATTTCGGGTTATTTTATACTTGTATTCTTAATGTAAACCCGACCCGTTTTGTATCCCGAACCTTTCGATATTATCAAAATGATGAATTGTATGTTAAAATATTTGTTTTATAGTTGTTGGATAAAAAAAACACCCTTTTCGGTTCTTAAAATTCCCCGAAAACGCTCAAAACGAACTCCATGGACTAAAACTACCAAAATAGAGACTTGAAGGACCCATTTGTAGTTTGTGCTTTCTTGGGTCTATAACCAACCCATTTTCATGAAACACCCTTTATGAAAGACCCATTCAACTTACCCTATATATACACACACCCATCTTCTTCATTTGTGCTTGCTCATTTCTTCATTTCTCTCTCAAATTCTTGAATTCTAAGGTTGTTCTTCATAAGCTAATCTTTCATTTTAACTAACTTCTCAATACTTAAAGCTTGATGTTACAACATATATATAATATACACTCCTTGTTTACCTTCGGTCTTTCGTTTCTCCGGTCTCGGCCGGTTGAAATTTTGGGCTAGTAAGGCAAGGTTACATGGAGGACTTTGTAGTCCTTGTTTATATATTTAACAAATCTAACCATATAACTTGTTATACTTGATTAACTTCTACATATTTTAGTTTATTGTTCATATTTGTCAAGTTCCATGGTATTGGGTATGTGGTGACTAGCCTCGGTTTCATCCCGAGTTGAGAACCGAACCAAAAACCAAACTTTTGTATAAAAGCATTATTGTTAACTTTTTGAATGTAAAACTTGAGTATTATTATTTATAAGTTATTTTACAAGTTCCATGGTAATTGAGTATGTGGTAACCATCCTCGGTTTTATTCCGAGTCAAGGACCGAACCAAAAACCGAACTTTTGTTTAAAAGCTTTATTGTTAACTTTTTGAATATAAAACTTGAGTATTATTATTTATAAGTTATTTTAAAAGTTCCATGGTAATTGGGTATGTGGTAACCATCCTCGGTCTTATTCCGAGTCAAGGACCGAACCAAAAACCGAACTTTTGTTTAAAAGCTTTATTGTTAACTTTTTGAATGTAAAACTTGAGTATTATTATTTATAAGTTATTTTACAAGTTCCATGGTAATTAGGTATGTGGTAACCATCCTCGGTCTTATTCCGAGTCAAGGACCGAACCAAAAACCGAACTTTTGTTTAAAAGCTTTATTGTTAACTTTTTGAATATAAAACTTGAGTATTATTATTTATAAGTTATTTTAAAAGTTCCATGGTAATTGGGTATGTGGTAACCATCCTCGGTCTTATTCCGAGTCAAGGACCGAACCAAAAACCGAACTTTTGTTTAAAAGCTTTATTGTTAACTTTTTGAATGTAAAACTTGAGTATTATTATTTATAAGTTATTTTACAAGTTCCATGGTAATTGGGTATGTGGTAACCATCCTCGGTCTTATTCCGAGTCAAGGACCGAACCAAAAAAACCCGAACTAAACCGAGTTCACTCGCTTAAGACACACAAGTGTGTTTTTAGCCACCAAAACTCATATTTTTCTTCAAGATTATATTTTAAATCAATTTTAGTTAATTTCTAATCATACTTGGCATGTCGGTAACCAACTTGATCTTATAACAAGTTCGAACCGATAAAGTCGTATACTCGCTTAACGAACGTTAAGGTTCTTCACAGTAGAACAACATACTTGGTTAAGTCTATTTTGATTTTATTGAGTTATCTCATAACATTTATTATTTTGGGAAGTTAACTGTGAGCTTGGTCAATTATCAAGTCTCTAACCGACAAACCCGAACACTCGTTTAAACCTCGTCTTGGTATTCTTATAACCAAGGGTTTTACAATATCGCATTTTAACCCACATTATTACTTAACATAGGTTGAGTAAAAAAAAACTAATGAATAGAATACCGAGACCCGGTTTCGAGTAAACTTATTTTACAAAACTCGTTTCTTTAATTTCTCAAATATTTACATTTTAAATCCTAAACTTTATTTATTTACTTTATTTGTCATGTATTTTATTTTAAACCCTTCCAAGACTACCTACTAACACGAGACCCGTTTAATATAGGTCTTGCTCGTTAAACCGATCTCTCCGATTATTCACGACACTATCTTTCAACTTACTTGTTAATGTGAGTACTTTTTCATCCCCCGTTTTCCATCTTTCGTTTTGGGGGTGGCATTGCATACTTATTCAAATTCAAATGATTTATACTTGAGTCTTAAACCACAACACGTATTGTATATGTTTACTTAAATAAATGCTCGATTTGGTGTTATATACTTTACATGATTATGTGCAAATTCTTGAATGCTAAGGCGGGTAGCCTCTTGAATGCTAAGGCGGGTAGCCTCATCAAAGTATGATCATACGTTAATTCCGAGTATATATGGTATCCCCATATAGAAAGGTGTCGTCAATGTATTCTTATTGACGATTTCATTATTGTCGTCAATGTATTCTTATTGACGGTTTTATTATCTAAATTGTTGCTATTATTTATTGTTTTCATATACTAGTTGTGGATTTCATACTATATACTTATTGTCTAAAACTATGAAAATTTCTCACCAACCTTCGTGTTGACAAACTCTATTTTATGCAATGTTACAGGTTTGATGTTAGCTTGATTGGATTACTTGAAGAAACTTATTATCTTGGCTTTAGGATATTAGAAAATAAAAGAACAAGTTATTTGTTTATCTATCTATTTGGCATTTTGTATGAACAATTGTTGTGTTATTTATGATAATATAGATTTAAATGAGTTGTTTAAATATTGTAACTTTATAGTGTCATTGTGCAATGAGCAATCATGTCGCGCCTCGACGTTTCCGTCTTCATTGCTCGGGGTGTGACAGCAACCACCCTCACCGCCGCCACTACCATTGTCACTGTAACCACTGTAAACATTGTCACTGCCGCGCCTAACCATCACCGCCACCACCACTTTCACTGCCTGACCACCACCACAGTCGCCACCATCACTACCAATGCTATCACCACCACCCCGCCGCCGCTGCCGCCACTGCCACCACCATTTTCGTCGTCAGAGCTAACCCCACCACAGTTGTCATTGATTTTTTATTTTATAATTTTTTGTGCTAAAAAATATTTTTGGATAGGAGTATTTTTATTATTTCTATTTCATTCATACAATTTTTTTGGATACCAAACAACATTAAGTAATAATTCATTTAATTCACATAGGTTAACCAAATAAGACAAAGTAATGGAATGATCCATTTCATTTCATTCCATTCTTCATTCCATTCCTTCTCCCATTCCATTTCCCCTTCATTCCATTACCTCCAACCAAACATACCCCTAATCTCTCTTCGCCTTGATCCATGCTATCCACGGGTTATTAGTGAAAATAGTTTGACCCATGAGTTACCACATTTTCAATATATTTGAAGATATTATATAAACATTAATGATCATTTATAACAATTTAATATCTAAAATATAATTATGCTCAATGTATACCTTAGTTTTTATTAAAGAATTTAACATTTTTTAATAATAAGAACTAGCGAATTTAGTTTAAATTATGCAAACCTTCTAACTTCATATATGTATAAAGTTTTAGTTATACTATTTAATTTTAATTTCTAATTATGTGATTATTTAATTTTGAATCTTAAATTTAATATTCTAAACATAATCATTCTAAAAGAACTTTTAAACATTAAAACAATGATTAATTATACCTAAAAAATTTGGAATCATATAATTCATGTTTTTGCTGAAAAAATATAAATTCGAGTTGTTCACTTTTTTGGAAACCGTCAATTCGTTCTTTCTTTCTTTTTTTTTTTACTTCATAAACACCTATCACATAATCAATATTTAATCCATTTATAATTTTTTCATATGAATGTAAATTTGAGATTCTAGCATTCTTATTGTTTATACTACATATTTCATTTTTTTATCTTTAATTTTATGTCTCTATTTTATATATTTCTTTCATTTGACAAATCTCGTGTAATACACGGGTTTAAAAGCTAGTTTTTAATATAATGAGATGCTATGACCCGCTTAAGGGTTATCTGGGTTTGGTAAGACCCATACCCGTGAATTCGGGTCAAATGTAAGAGAAGCCTCCATTTTAAAATAAAACGATATGGTGACTTAAGAGAATGTAAGAAGCAATCAGAGAACTTTTAAATATTTTATTTATATATATTTAAGATTAAAATGTAATGTTTCGTTCTTTTCATTATATGGATAAATAGTTTTTAGTGATATAATAACCATATACATGGGCTCGATTCATAGGTGACTTAACTATAAAGCCCACGCACAATTAACTTAACTTGTTTTATATAATAGTTGATGCCATTGATAAATCAAGCAATGATCACGGGTTCCGGATCTACAAGTCATCGTTTTCAATCAATGGACTTCACTATTGCATACCGTCACCATCCACAGCCTCTCTCACTGATCACCCGCCGGCCCAGGCCCCGACCCTCCTTTATTTCCATCGCCTTCCCGAAATCAGCATCATTCTCATTGATAACACCCAAAGCCTCCTTCCGGAACCCTAATTACGAAACCCCTAGACACCCGATAACAAGACTCGTAAACCCTATCACATTATCCTTCCTCAAAACCACCTTCGTCGCCGGTGTCACCGTAGCCGCTATCTTTCTCTCACGTTTCACCGTCGAACGCACAATCGCGGCCCTACCTCCAGCTGCCACTGTTGAATCCAAAACTGAAATACAAGAGGAAGAACATCTCATCAAAGCTATGAAAGCCCTAATGGAAGACAAAATAAAAAATGGAAACGGTGAGGAAGCGGTTGGGATAATTAATCAGCTGAAATACCATTTGCATTCATACGGCAGAGATGATGATGAAGACCCTTTACGTGTAGAACCTTATCATGTAAAGAAATTGACGCGCGTGAAAGGATGGAAATCAGCTTTAGGTGTAGAAAGATGGAGCATTATAGGGATTCCAAGCTTATGTTAGCGCAAATCAGTTTAACTCGAGGAGACTATAACGATGCTTTAAAGATTAATCAGGAGTTATTAAACGAACAACCTCGAGATCTTAAGCCTTATTTTATTCAAGGGATTATATATACAATGCTAGGGAAAAAGGATGATGCGGAATATAAGTTTGGGATTGTGGAGAAAATATACCGGGGAAGGTTGAGGCTGAGCTCTGATTATGTAGAGTTTGCATGGGGCATCCTTGTCCTAGGTTTTTGGTTAATGATACTTTACGAAGTAACGTATAAAATGTAGAGCAAACCTTCCATCTATCCAACCCATCTCCTTTGAAAGAAATTGCAAAACATATTCAAGTATCATGAAGGTATTTATAATTAGAAGCAGATTGAAGATGGTCAGAGCAGGAGCTTATTTAAGGAGTTGATCTCGTGTATATACACAACGGTTTGCCTTTCATGCTTTGCTAAGACTTTTTGTTTATCATTCATGGGATTACGGTTGTTTATTAGTTATGTTATCTTTTTTCTAATTAGTTCAATTGGGAAGTTATGTTTTAGGTATGTGTTGCTATTTGTTGCCAGAACAATCTTACCGTATGTGGTGGTTTCTTGATTAGCACATTATAAGGACTGTGGGTGTAATTGCTTATCAACAATAAAACTTATGCCTTGCATTTCCTACGGGTGTTTAGTTCATAGGATGATTTGATATCTTTGAATTCTTACGATCGTTTGGTTATGAAATTCGTTGGATTTGGATTCTTTGTTTTAATTTAAAAGGGGCGTATGAGGCTTAAGGCCCTTAGGAAGCATTTCTGATTTAAATTTGGTCAAAGTTAGTGGATGTGAGAGGCTTGTATGTAAAAGAAGCAAAAGAAAAATAAAAAATGAAGTTATGAAAGATTTAACTCACTTAAAGTTTGATATGTAAAACTGATGAGATAAACACAACCTTTAAAGCATTCACAACCCATTCCCATATATATTTCGTGGAAGAGGGGGGGGGGGTGTTTGCAAATTATTGGACATGGTTGTGAATAAAGAAGAGAAAAAATATTGTTGTTTATTGGTAAATTATTCATACCACATAATTTTTTAACATCTTTTGAAAATGGTTGTGAGTGAAAGAGAGAAAAAGTAATGATAAAAATAAAAAATTATTATTTAACAAAAAAATGATAGAGAAATATAATAATTTTTAATATAATTACATAGATTTAATAGACAATGGATTGTGAACGCTCTTAGTGGAAAATAAAGTTTATCTAGTTGTACATCGAGCAATGTCTTGCATATGTGATGTGAAATATCTCAGAGTACCTCATTGTCAGGTTACAAAATTGTGTTCCCTTTATATATTAACTTAATTCATCATCTTAGCTAGAGGCGTTCAATATTCAAATCAAACTCGAAAAACTTAACTTTAATCGAATTTCATTTTGAAGCCTCGGATTTGGGTTTCTTTTTTACGTCGAATTCGATCAAGTAATCGAATACGGGATTTATGATGTTAAATTCGATTAGAAATTCTAATTCAATTGTACATATTATTTTTATAGTTTGATAATTTTTTTTCATTTAAATGCCTTACCAGTTTTGTAAGTTAATTTGTAATGGTTTTAGAAATATAATTAAAATAAAATATTTTATAAGCAAATTCGAATTGAATTTCAAAGTGGCCATGAATTTTAAATTTGAGTCAAATCAATAGAATTTAATAATTCAAATACCGATCCAAGTTCAAATAAGTCAATTCAATTAATTTGAGTATTCGAAATTCGATTCATTGAACACACCTACCAATACTGTTAGCTCGAGGATACGAAATCTAATAACTGTTGACTAAATACGTAAACATCACCGTTTCCTTTTGTAGCATCCTAAAACTTTCAGTCCAAATTTTCTAACTTTAGAAGTCAAAAGATCATTTTGTAATTATGCCAAACTTAAAGCCCAATGTCCAAATTGTAAATAAGCAAAACTTGAATGAGATGTCCGTCCATTCATTATACGATTCGTCACAAACAATGGTTATCCGTTAAAGATAATTATAGATACGGACCATATCATCCGCCTACTATTCGAGACGGCCTTGTCTCAAGGCAAACTTATTCGTGAAGTATTGATTAGACAAATCGTCTAATCATTATACGGTATGTCTCAATGCTGAGTCAGAAAAGGATTTGTCAATAAATTCACCATATCACACGGGTATTCAGCATGATTTCAGACCTTGTGGCTATAAATAGCAGGCGGTCTATCAAAACATTTAATTCATTAATTTGATTTGGAAAAATAAGAATCAATACATATGATTAAAACATAAGCGTACAAATTCAAAACATAAAACAAGCGGTGCTGATATATTTTATTGGACCATTGGTTGAAGTAAGCAGCGTATAGATCTTTATAGTAGATTGATATGGCGAGTAAAAATCTATTAATCCATATTTAATTTAAAAAGTAGAGATTACATCGAAATAAAAAGCACACATGCATAAGCTATGCCGCTACCTCTTTTGAAATTGCAAAACTCAATCTTTTAAGAACTACATTGATTGATCTTGAAGTCATAACATTAACATGCATGACCCGTTGAACTCAGTTAAGTAGCTTCATAACTTCAAGCACGAGTAAACCAAAAGCGTCAAATGCAAATGGTATAAATACATGTTACTTGTCAAGACACGCCTTCTCGTGTTTAGTCACCTTACAGAAAGCAACTTTTAAAGCAGCCCGACCAACAATGAAACCACTACTCCCTTAACCCACAAAAAAAAAACAACCCTGTTAAAGGATTTCTTATTAGCAGTAGTTGTTTGGCATTTGAATTGTGGGCTTGGAAAGTTGAAAGAATAGTTGGGTCAATGGCCACTTATTGGGGCCCTTTGAAATAATTGGTTGGGTCACTTAACAAATTTGGGCTTAACTATATAACACCGATACAAAGAACATGAAATTTTGAGTGGGTCTTCGTCTTGGGCCCTTACTGGGCTAGCTACAAGTCTCTCCGCCCCTGCGTGAGGCGCAAAAGTCCTGTTTGCAAGGTGTTGCTCAGTGTACAACTACTAACTCTGATCAAATTTAACCCAAAAGTAAATGAGGCGTCATCTTAGATCGGTTTTATGAGAGCCTCATGTCTTAGACGCGCGCTTTTAAAACAAAAAAAAATCCAAATCCAACGAATTTCACAACCAAACGAGTAAGAATTCGTAGTTCAAATTCAACAACCTCCTACGAACTAAACACTTGTAGTAAATAGAGAAGCAAGCCATAAGTTTCGTTGATAAGCAACTACAATATGCTAATTTCTTGGAAGCAAATAGCAATGCATACTTAAATCATATATAAGTCCCAAACATAATTAAACAACCATGAACGATAAAGTATTAAAAGCGAACCTTTGGTATACACAATATCAACTCTTGTAGAATGAGCTACCGCTTTCTTTTCTCATCTTCTGCCACTAATAAACATTGTCAAAATACCAAAAGACCTTACAAGACCTGCAATAATGTTTATATAATCACTTACCAACAACCTTAAATTTTGCCCAACAATCTCCAAAAGCCAAAACTATTTTCGACATCATCGTTCTTCCCTAACAATGTTTCTATAACCTCTTGACAAAAATACGGCTTAAAATCTCTACGCAGGTAAGATAACTCCTTATAAAGCTTTAAAGCATTCTTATAATCCCCTTGAATGACACGAATTAGAGTTAACGCAAACTTGAAATCTCGATAATAATTCATTGCCCAAAATTTGGAGATTTCCATCTTATCAACAATCTGTTTCTCGACGATTTTTAAATCTTTTGCATGGTAAGCTTCTACACGTAAAGGATGTTCATCATCTACGCCGTGTGAAAGTAAATGGTATTTCAGCTGATTAAGTATCCCGATCGCTTCCTGAACCTTTCCATTTTTAATTTTGTTTTCCATTAGGGTTTTCAGAGCTTTGATGTGATATTCTTCTTCTTGTATTTCAGATTTGGATTCAATAGTGGCAGGAGGTGGGGCCGCCATTGCGGGTTCGACGGTGAAACGTGAGAGGAAAACAACGGTGAGGGTGACACCGGTGACAAAGGTTGTTTTGAGGAAGGATGATGGGTTAGCGTTAATCCGGATGGAGGCTTTTGGTGTTATCGATGAGAATGATTTTGATTTCTGGAATGCGATGATATTAAAGGAGGGAGGACGGTGGTGGGCGAGTGAGAGAGGCTGTGAATGGTGGCGGTATAATGTAAGAGTGAATTCCATTGTCGTTGGAAACCCTAATAGGTGATTGATTAATGAGTAAATTAATAATGGTATCAATCGTTATAAAACATGTTAAATAAGTTGCGGGCTTTAGTGTACGTAGTCACCCATGGATCCAGCCCGTATGACGGTGTTGTCTGATCACTCATCATTTAAAAGACAAATGCTTATCTAACACCTTAATACCACTAAGCTAAAGCTCACGTACTGTGTTGTTTAGTACTTAATGTTAGTCTAAAGATCTGACGTTGATGAAGTTTCAATTGTGTATAATATATCCATCAAAAGAAGAAATTAAAGTCAAAGATAAGTTAACACTAACCTAGAACATCTAATATCTTCTACCTGTTCGACCAAGAACGCATGCAAGCCACAGACAACAAATTAGCATAATTTATACAAAGTAGATAGAAACATCACACGTGCATAGGACACGCGTCATATAAAAGACAACTCCACACAGGCAGACCCCACTAAACATACAAAGTTATAAAGAAAGAAATAGAACAAATGGAAGGATCGAACCCATGTAACATATACTGAGGTTTGGGAAGGTAGGTACAACATAAGAAGCAAAAGGTACAACACCCAATGCTTAAGAATGTTCTCTTTTAATATATATATTTTAATGTTATAAACAAAAACACACGTGTAAGGTTATAAAGAATAGACAGTGTGTACAATAGTATAAGCTAGTGGTACAATAGGTAATGCACACGAATGTTGTCTTTTAATATATATACTAATATAATTTTGCTTGTGCTCACGAGTACAATATAAATGAAATAAAAGAATGTAAAGAAAATTTGTTGTACGTGAAGTGGATTAATTAGTCTAACTAGTACGCAGCGGAGAGGTGGCGAAAATGGTTGTGTTTCGCTAGTTTGACTACCGGAAATTGTTATGTAGGGGTCAGGCTTGTATAGCTATGTGCCTATGTACAGTTTGTGAGGTACAGTGATGGATTCAGAAAAATTTCTTACAGGGTTCAGAAATTTTGGTGTAGCTTGTCTATCACCGGATATTAAATTTTTTTGATGCCTTCAGGTAAAGTTGGACCGGGGCGGACCAGTTCACATAAATAAAGAAAAAAGATAAAGCAAAATGTAAACTATGAATACATTACAAAATTACATCTCAAATATCGCGAGGCACGTTGAGGCAACAAGGCCTGAGCTGCGCAAAAACGCACCGATTTATGTACGCGATAAACATATGAATAAGCTTTATATATTTTTATTTAAAAACAGTGACAAAGGCATAAACTTTTAACGTGATATATATAAGATAAATAAAGGGAAAATACCATAAAAAACCAACATACTTTTTGTTTTTTATCGTTAAAGTCCCTCGACAATTTTATGCACGTTAAAGTCCCTTTACATGTCAAATTTGAACAGAAATATTTTATAACTTACAAAACAATATGAAACTAATTTATTTTTCTTTGGTGTTTAGTTTTTTCCTTATAAGGCATATATACTAAACTCAATGAAATGTTCGTTTTTTTTCCCAATTAATTTTTGCCAGTTATCTAATTATCATTTACTTCGTCTTTTTTCCAATTACTTTGTGGGTGTTTTTATATGTAGTTAACGAAAACAAAAATAAATGCAAAAACAAGAAAATATAATTTTAGAATTGCTGAAGTCGTGTATAGGATTAACGAAAACGAAATAAATTTTAATCATAGTAAATAGCGGAAGTAAGTTTTGAGTTTGTGTTTTGCTTTTTTTTTTCTCTTTTTGGTGTTCATTAAAACAGCGTAGTATGTTTGAATGATTTTACATCTAAGTTTAGGTGTCTAGCAGGTAACAACACTTTCTCATTCACACATATGTATATGCATGTCATATAAGGAAAAATCTAAATACATAAGCAAAAAAAAAATGTTTCATATTGTATTTATAAGTTATGTTACATTTTTGTTGAAATTTAACATGTAGAGGGAATTTAACGTGTAAAAAGTTGTTGAGGGACTTTAACAAGAAAAAACAAAAAGTATTTTGGTTTTTTATGATATTTGCCCATAAATAAAAGAATAAAATAATTGGATAACACAATAATGTAAATGAGAACTAGTTAATTCAGAAAATAATAAATAAGGTATGTATTTATGTTAAACTAAATAATTAGTAATAAGTTTATTTATATAACTTATATATAATTTTTAATTAAAAGAAAAAAGAAAACAAAAAAGAAAAAAAGGAAAAGAAAATAAAGAAGTCAAACAAGAAAATGCTAACATCATACCTAATAAATATCAATTATTTATTTACTTGTCTTCCCCAAATTAAATCCAATTCCCACTATAACTCCATGTCGTCATCCACCCTTACCGGAATTATTTTCCGGCAATATTTCTTCTTTCCCTTTCTCTTTTTTCACCTTCTTCTTTTCTCAGTCTTTTACAGGGGTCAGATTCAAAATTTTACAGGGGTCGTGTAAGGCCCCCGACCCGGGTGCCATATATTCTCGCTGGTTGGATTTACTCATTCACATAATTCGAAAAATCAGAGTTAACAAAAACATTTCGCGGAATAAAGTCAACCATCATACATAACTTAAATACTTATCTTAAGTGGAAACAACATATATCTTAAACATAAAACATAAACGACACGAGAATCTTCTTCGTAGCGATCCTAGTCTTCCTTTTATTGTCACGTGTCCCACTCTAAGCAACCTGTCTCATCCTACTCACCTGCGTGCATACTAAAAGTCAGCTACGCTGAGTGAGTTCTAGTTAATAAATTAACATACTATACATTCACGTCCATACTTATACGCATCCGGAGATACGTATTAATACTTACCTGTTCCTTTATTAATCAAACATACATTCATACATTTATACTCATTGCTAACTACATACCTCGGATACTAAAAAGATCCGGTCCTCACTTACCTTGGATATTATAAGGGTCCAGACCCTACATACCTCGGAACTAATAAGAATCCAGTGTCCTACATACCTTGGATATTATATGTCACACCCCGACCAAAGACGGCGGAACATGCCGAGGTGTAACGATTGTCCATAAGCACATGACACTAATTAAAGTGACAGTATTTAATAAACTCATTTCATTTCACAACATCGAAAATGTCACATAACAATTATCCATAAAATAACCATAAACAAGATATCACAAAATATGGCAAATTGATATTGTTCATTTTTACTAATATCCTAAGGTCTTTGATGTCGTTTTCTTCACAATCATAAATCAACCAAGATGCAAACCTGCAACATTTCATAAAATAAAGTTTGTCAACACAAAGGTCGGTGAGCAATTCATAAGTTTAATCATATTAGTATATAATAAAGATAGCCACAAAACTTGCATACGAAACGATAAATAAAAGTGGTAATTTGGATAAATAGATATCGCTAAACACATTAGCGACACCTAGCTATAAGGGGATGCCAAATAGTCTAGGATTTTATAGTTATCGTTAATTGCATTACGTTAACGACACCTTGTTATAAGGGGATGTCAAATAGTCTAGGATTTTATAGTTCCATCAACCAAAAGCGATAAACACATAGGCATATAAGCATAGAACACCAAATCGAGCAATTATTTAGGTAAAGTATACAACTACGTTTGTGGTTTAAGATTCAAATATAAAACATTTTGTTGAATAAGTATGAAATGTCACCCCCAAAATAAAAGATGGAAAATGGGGTATGAAGTACTCACCTTCAAGTAGTAAACTTGAAAGATGATAATTTGGAGATTTGTCGGAACGACGAGTTTAACGCACAATGCCTAAAAAGAAAAGAAGTCTTGAATTTAGAAAGGTTGTCTTGAAGGTCTTTAAACAAAATAAATGTTGAGAAATGTAAATAATTAAAGTTCAAGGTTTAAAATGTGACTATTTAAGAATTTATAATAATAACCCTTTAAAAATGTAAGTTTGCTCGAAACCGGGTTAAAGTATCTAACCATATTTACTCAACCTATGTTAAGTAATAAAGTGGGTAAAATGCAAGAATGCAAATCCCTTTGGAATAAAGATACTAAAACGGGTTTTTTTTATCGAGTGTTCGGGTTGTCGGTTCGGGTCTTGATAATTAGTCAAACCCAAAGTCAACTTTCCAAAATATCGAATGTTATGAGATAACTCAATAAAATTTAATAAGACTTAACCAAGTATGTGTGACGTCTGCCCCATCCGACCCGACCCAGGTACCCGTTTCCCTTATCCGATCTCTTTCTTTTATGATTTAATAATTATTTATACTTTACTTTTAATAATAATAATATATTTTCCTTCCCGCCTCTTCCTCTTTCTTTCCGCCGTCCCGTCCCTCTTCTTCTCTCCGCCTTCTTTTTCCTCTTGTTGCCGTCCCGCCTCTCTCTCTCTTGTCGTTGTCCCGCCCTTAAGCCTTGAACCCCTTCTCTTATTTTGTTTGTCCTTTGTTTCTTCCCGCCTAAGGTTGTCTGCGCAGCTCCACGCGCCAGACTCCTTACAAGGAAGCCTGCGTAAAGACCACCTGTTACTGCGATACGCGAGACGAACTGTCCCCGCAGCGCGCTAAGGATTTTAGTTCTTCCCGCGGCGCGCTATGGATACCGTTCTTCCCGCGACGCGCTAAGAAATGTAGTTCTTCCCGCGACGCGTTAAGGTTGGTTCTGTCTGCCTTCGCGCTCGCGCACTCTTGACCTTCTGTGTCTGCCTTCGCGCTCAAGCTTTCTCGCGCTATGTCTTGAGTCTTTTCTTCTGTTTAATCTAGCCGTTTACTTTTGTGATGTCTTATCTTCTGTGCTGTAGACCTGACCTATCTTATGTCTGAAAAGTTACTTTCGGCGCAGCATGCGTACCAACCCTATTGGTTGGCAGAAAAAGTGACTGACATTATCTTTTGAGATCTGCTTTTCCATGCTTTGACCAGTACCTTTATCTGACCCTCCCATGCCTGTTTACTGTTCCCTGTCAGCTTTCTCTTGTCCCCTGCAGCTGCCATATCTTTCCATATCTTTTGCTTTTGGATTCTTATGCTTTTTGATATCTTTTGCTTGATCCTGTTAAAGATCTTTTCCTCTTTTCTAGGGATTGTGTTCCCTAGGGTTTCTCTATAAATAATAATACTATTTTTCCTACACATCACACACAAACACTTGATTTAACCTCCTCCTTGCTCTCTCTGCCGCCTTCCTCTCTGCCTCTGTCTTCCTCCCTGTTCTGCCCGGCTTTTCCGGTAATATATATTATGTATAATAATTTACTTACTAATTATGCTAACTTATAATCGAGACTTAAAACAAATCATTAAAACAATAATCTTTAATTATAGGTTAACTTGTGCTTGTTTAAAGTTGGTTCTTGCTTTATCTTTCACCGCACCGTTTATCAAGTGAGTAATCTCGTACCTAATCCCTTTTTATCTTTAATGTTTTGGGATGTTCATGTGTTCATACAAACTTAGAGTCTTAAACTTGTTTATGAACTTTAGTCGCGCAGTATCCCATGTGTTGAGGACGTTTACTTGGCTGTTTATTTGTATGTGTGTATCATTAACCGCTTTGTTCGGCCTATTCCGAAGTTTTCATGGATCCATTAGATGAACACGGGAGACCTATCGTTTACGGTTTTCTTTGTTTACACTTGCACAGATGTTTTCTTGTTTTTGTGCTCATTTGGGAGCACGGATTGAACTACGAACTATGATCTATTTAGGCTTGATCACAATCTGATTACACCCTTGTTAAACACCAGACATACACGTGTTGCGCGCAGTGATTTATTGTTATCTATGTATGGTATTAAACTTGATTTCTCACCAACACACAAGTGTTTGACGTTTATTTTAACACATGTTCAGGTTTGCAGTAGCTGTTTTGGAGCTCGAGGACACGTAGGAAGTTTTCTTTATTTTGGACCTAGATTAAAATGTATCAAGACAAGTTATTGCTGTTCGAATATTATGATTTATAATATATTGATTTATGTTGGTTTATTTATATCTTGTGTTTACGTTGCGCGTGCGTGAATGAATGTATTTATTAAATATTGACACCCAATAGTGTCACGAGTAATGGAACAATATGTGGCGCCCCGATTTATAATCCGCCTTTGGTCGGGGTGTTACAGATTGGTATCAGAGCTCGTTGACTTTAGGATAGGTGGTTAGACGTAACGGCCTAGAATACCTAAGAGTCCCTTCTCGCGCATGAGAGAAATCTCATGTTTGCGCGCTTATTGTTAATTACTCGTTATTTATAAATATGCTTGCGCAGACGCAGCGCATGGTTTTATGTTTTATTTCGCGATATTTCGATTATTGCTGAATTTCGATTTTTATTGGTTTTACTTACATATTCGTTTGTTGGGATTGAAAATCCGAAAAGTCATGGTGATACATGAATAGTTGATTTTCAAATTCCATTTACGATTATGTTCTGAGGTTGGAGACTTGAAAAGTCATGGTGATACATGGATTGTCAACCTCCAATACTCATTTTCTTGTATATTTTATATTGAGGATTGAAAAGTCATGGTGATACATGAATCGTCAATCTCCAATACTCGTTTACTAGTCATTTTAAATTGAGAATTCGGGAAGTCATGGTGATACATGAATTGTCGATTCTCGATTCGAATTTGTTATCTGTATTAAGTTTGCATTCAAATTCATGTTTTACTTTAACTATTGATGGTATCTAACCCAGCGAAACCAAGCTTTATAAGATTATACTTTGCGCTAAGATATTAACAAAACTAAAACTTTTATAGAATGCCTCCGCTATCTCGCCGTCATCAGAGGAGAGAAGCCTCGCACAGGCGTAGACAGCAACGTTCCCAGGAAATGGCCGCCGCAATAGCCCAAGCTTTGAGCCAAAATAATACCAACACCTCCGGTTACAACATTAAGTCCTTTAATGCGGGTAACCCTCCGAAATTCACAGGACTTGAAGGAGCCACCGTGATGCTCCAATGGCTCGAGAAGATTGAAAACACCTTCCTCCATACCCAATGCCCTCCTGACAGACGAACCCTTTATGCTTCCAGTGTCCTGGAATCTAGAGCGCTTACATGGTGGAATGGAGTAGCTCATGCGCGTGGCGCAGAGGCTGCTTCTAGCATACTTTGGGAGGAATTCAAGGAAATCTTGACGCGAGAGTTCTGCCCTCCCAACGAAGTAAAGCGCCTGGAGGAAGAGTTTTGGAACCTGAAACAGTACAGTGGCGAAGCGCGCGAGTACGCGACGCGCTTCCATGAACTAAGCCTGCTTGTCCCACACCTTGTTACCCCTTCCCGCCGAGCCATAGAGAAATTCCTTGGGGGTCTCCCCATGGAAATTCAAGATTCTGTATGGGCCAGAAACCCAGTAACCCTCTCTGACGCCATCGAATTGGCCGCTGTGCTCAGCGACAACCATGTCAGAGCAGGAACCCTGTTCCTGCGGGGAACTGAGAAGACCAAACCCACCAAGACTACCCCTGAACCAACAGAAACCAAACCAGAACCCTCAAACCGTAACAACCCGAAGCGTAGGCGCAGACAAGTTTATGCGCTTACCAACCCACCCATTGTCCAGCAACCCACCTACCTACCTCCAGTATACGCGCCTACCCCACTGTCAGCCTACCCAACACCTCCTGTAGCCCACAACTATGCCTTAACCAATCCCGCACTCCCTGCCCCGCCAACTAAGAAACCTTACACAGGAACCCAACCCTTCTGCCCAACCTGTAGATTTCACCACCCACCTCAAGTCCCATGTCGACAATGTAACCGATGTGGCCGCGTTGGTCACTCTGCCGAGTTCTGTAGAGTCCCTCCCGCCAACCCAATCGCACAAACACCAACCTACCCGCAAAACCCTCAACCAACTTACCTTAATCCACGACCCAGGTCGTGCTTTAACTGCGGTGATCCCAGTCATTTCCGGAACGCGTGCCCAAGGCTACAAGTGCAAATCACACAAGCAAATCCGGTGAACCAGATTTCGAACCAAGTGACATGCGGACGAGCTTTTAACATAACCGCGCACCAAGCGCAAGCGAATAATGACGTAGTTAATGGTACATTTTTGCTTAACGGATTTTATGCTTCTGTACTTTTTGATACTGGCGCCGATCGAAGTTTTATTTCTCGCGCGTTTGAGCAGAAGCTTGCGCGACCGCGCAGCGACTTAAAAGAAAATTTTTCAGTTGAATTGGCTAATGGTGAAACTGTTTTAATTAACTCCGTGATCAAAGATTGCACGCTTAACCTTAACGAAAACGATTTTCTGATCGACCTCATCCCCATGCCTCTTGGAAGCTTTGATGTTATTATTGGTATGGACTGGCTCTCGAAGAATCGCGCCGAAGTTATTTGCGCCAAGAAGTTGATTCGCATTCCTCGAGAAAATGGTGATCTTCACATCTACGGCGAAAAACCCTCCCGCGGTCTTAAACTTATGTCTTGCGCCGAAGCCCAAAGACTCATGCGGAAAAGGTGTATTGCATTCTTAGCCCATGTGGTTAAACCTGCTGAAGAAAAGAAGCTTCGCGATATCCCTGTTGTGCGTGATTTCCCTGAAGTTTTTCCCGATGATCTTCCTGGTATCCCTCCCGCTCGAGAAGTCGAGTTTCGTGTTGATCTTGTCCCTGGTGCTTCCCCCGTAGCCAAATCTCCTTATCGTCTTGCACCCGCTGAAATGCAAGAATTGGCAAGTCAACTTCAAGAGTTGACCGCTAAAGGATTCATCCGCCCTAGCTCTTCGCCCTGGGGTGCTCCGGTGTTGTTCGTTAAAAAGAAAGATGGATCGTAACGCATGTGTATCGATTACCGCGAGTTGAACAAACTCACCATTAAGAACCGGTATCCCTTACCGCGTATTGACGACCTCTTTGATCAACTCCAAGGTGCCTCTTGTTTCTCCAAGATTGATCTCCGCTCTGGCTATCACCAGTTGCGCATCCGCGATGAAGACGTTCCGAAGACTGCTTTTCGAACTCGTTATGGCCATTTTGAATTCTTGGTCATGTCCTTCGGTTTAACCAATGCACCCGCCGTTTTCATGGATCTAATGAATCGGGTGTGTAGGCCTTTCTTGGATAAATTCGTGATTGTGTTTATCGATGATGTTCTGGTGTATTCTAAGACCAAGGCCGAGCATGAGCAACATCTTCGGTTAGTGTTGCAAAAGCTTAGAGCCGAGCAGCTCTTTGCCAAGCTCTCCAAGTGTGAATTCTGGTCTGATGAAGTACAGTTTCTTGGCCATGTTGTGAACAAGATGGGTATTCATGTCGACCCATCCAAAATTGAAGCAATCAAGAACTGGATTACGCCATCCACTCCTACCGAAATCCGTTCCTTTTTGGGCTTAGCTGGTTACTACCGGCGATTTATTTCGAACTTCTCAAAGATCGCATTGCCTTTAACAGCTCTGACGCACAAAGGTAAACCGTATATTTGGGGCTCGAAGCAAGAAGAAGCCTTTCTAACGCTCAAGCGTTTGTTGTGTGAAGCTCCTGTCCTTGCGCTACCTGAGGGTAATGAAGATTTTGTCGTGTATTGCGATGCATCCAACCAAGGTCTCGGTTGTGTTCTTATGCAACGAGGCAAGGTTATCGCTTACGCATCAAGGCAACTCAAGGTTCATGAAAAGAATTATACAACTCACGACCTCGAACTAGGCGCAGTGGTATTTGCCTTGAAAATCTGGAGACACTACCTTTATGGTACTAAGTGTATCCTTTACACCGACCATAAAAGCCTTCAGCACATTTTTGATCAAAAGGAACTTAACATGAGACAACGCCGATGGAACGAACTCATCAGCGATTACGATTGTGAGATCCGGTATCATCCTGGTAAGGCTAATGTGGTAGCTGATGCGCTCAGCCGAAAACCCTGCCAGCTTAACTGTATCTTGCCGCGCACGCAGCTTCACTTCGCGCCGATCCAAAGCAACCTTGAATCGCGCATTCGTGACGCGCAGCGCGCATCCATCAGTAATGATAACCTTCGCGCCGAGTTAGCGTGTGGCGCGGAAGCTCACTTTGTCCATAATCTGAGTGGAATTCTCTGCTATCTCAATCGCATCTGGATTCCCTTTGATGAGAATCTTCGCGCTGATATCCTGAATGAAGCGCATAAATCTCGGTATTCTATTCATCCCGGCGCTGATAAAATGTACAAGGATTTGCGCATTACTTATTGGTGGCCCGGTATGAAAAAGGATATTGCTGTGTTCGTAGCTAAATGCCTGACTTGTTCTAAGGTAAAAGCTGAACATCAACGCCCATCTGGTTTGCTCGAACAACCAGAAATTCCTACGTGGAAATGGGAAGGTATAGCGATGGATTTCATTACCAAGTTACCTTTGACAGCAAGCAAACATGATAGCATTTGGGTAATAGTGGATCGTTTGACTAAGTCTGCTCACTTCCTGCCCATTCGTGAAAGCTACCGTGTTGAGCAACTCGCGCAGCTTTATGTCAAGGAAATTGTCTGCCGCCATGGTACTCCTTTGAGCATCATATCCGATCGCGATGGCCGTTTTATATCCCGCTTTTGGAAATCTCTCCAATCTGCGCTAGGAACTCGCTTGGACATGAGTACGGCATATCATCCTCAGACTGACGGACAGTCTGAGCGAACTATTCAAACTCTTGAGGATATGCTCCGATCTTGTGTTCTTGATTTTGGAGGTAATTGGGATTCGCACCTGCCTTTGATCGAGTTCTCTTATAATAACAGCTATCATTCCAGTATTGGTATGGCCCCATTTGAAGCACTTTACGGTCGTAAGTGCCGCTCCCCGATTTGTTGGAGCGAAGTGGGTGAAGCTCAAATCACAGGACCCGAACTTGTTCAAGAGACAACCGATAAAATCGCCAAGATCCGTGATCATCTGCTGACTGCCAGAAGCCGACAGAAGAGTTACGCAGATCGCAGGCGAAAGCCTCTCGAATTTCAAGTTGGTGATCTTGTTCTCCTCAAAGTGTCGCCTTGGAAAGGTGTTGTCCGCTTTGGGAAGAAAGGTAAGCTTGCTCCTCGTTATGTTGGTCCATTCAAGATTCTCGCGCGTGTGGGAAAAGTTGCCTACAGACTTGACCTGCCGCCCGCGCTCAGTAATGTGCATCCAACGTTCCATGTATCCAATCTCAAGAAGTGTTTAGCTGACGAGAACCTTCACATTCCACTTGATGAAGTTCAAGTTGATGAATCCATGCATTTCGTTGAGAAACCTGTTGAGATTTTGGATCGCGAGGTTAAGCAAACCAAGCGCAGTCGCATCCCTATCGTGAAAGTTCGCTGGGAGTCCAAGCGCGGAGCCGAGTTTACATGGGAAAGGGAAGATCAAATGAAGATCAAGTACCCGCACCTGTTCTCTGCGCAACCTACTTCGAGATAAATTTCGGGACGAAATTTCTTAAAGTAGGGGAGACTGTGACGTCTGCCCCATCCGACCCGACCCAGGTACCCGTTTCCCTTATCCGATCTCTTTCTTTTATGATTTAATAATTATTTATACTTTACTTTTAATAATAATAATATATTTTCCTTCCCGCCTCTTCCTCTTTCTTTCCGCCGTCCCGTCCCTCTTCTTCTCTCCGCCTTCTTTTTCCTCTTGTTGCCGTCCCGCCTCTCTCTCTCTTGTCGTCGTCCCGCCCTTAAGCCTTGAACCCCTTCTCTTATTTTGTTTGTCCTTTGTTTCTTCCCGCCTAAGGTTGTCTGCGCAGCTCCACGCGCCAGACTCCTTACAAGGAAGCCTGCGTAAAGACCACCTGTTACTGCGATACGCGAGACGAACTGTCCCCGCAGCGCGCTAAGGATTTTAGTTCTTCCCGCGGCGCGCTATGGATACCGTTCTTCCCGCGACGCGCTAAGAAATGTAGTTCTTCCCGCGACGCGTTAAGGTTGGTTCTGTCTGCCTTCGCGCTCGCGCACTCTTGACCTTCTGTGTCTGCCTTCGCGCTCAAGCTTTCTCGCGCTATGTCTTGAGTCTTTTCTTCTGTTTAATCTAGCCGTTTACTTTTGTGATGTCTTATCTTCTGTGCTGTAGACCTGACCTATCTTATGTCTGAAAAGTTACTTTCGGCGCAGCATGCGTACCAACCCTATTGGTTGGCAGAAAAAGTGACTGACATTATCTTTTGAGATCTGCTTTTCCATGCTTTGACCAGTACCTTTATCTGACCCTCCCATGCCTGTTTACTGTTCCCTGTCAGCTTTCTCTTGTCCCCTGCAGCTGCCATATCTTTCCATATCTTTTGCTTTTGGATTCTTATGCTTTTTGATATCTTTTGCTTGATCCTGTTAAAGATCTTTTCCTCTTTTCTAGGGATTGTGTTCCCTAGGGTTTCTCTATAAATAATAATACTATTTTTCCTAACACATCACACACAAACACTTGATTTAACCTCCTCCTTGCTCTCTCTGCCGCCTTCCTCTCTGCCTCTGTCTTCCTCCCTGTTCTGCCCTGCTTTTCCGGTAATATATATTATGTATAATAATTTACTTACTAATTATGCTAACTTATAATCGAGACTTAAAACAAATCATTAAAACAATAATCTTTAATTATAGGTTAACTTGTGCTTGTTTAAAGTTGGTTCTTGCTTTATCTTTCACCGCACCGTTTATCAAGTGAGTAATCTCGTACCTAATCCCTTTTTATCTTTAATGTTTTGGGATGTTCATGTGTTCATACAAACTTAGAGTCTTAAACTTGTTTATGAACTTTAGTCGCGCAGTATCCCATGTGTTGAGGACGTTTACTTGGCTGTTTATTTGTATGTGTGTATCATTAACCGCTTTGTTCGGCCTATTCCGAAGTTTTCATGGATCCATTAGATGAACACGGGAGACCTATCGTTTACGGTTTTCTTTGTTTACACTTGCACAGATGTTTTCTTGTTTTTGTGCTCATTTGGGAGCACGGATTGAACTACGAACTATGATCTATTTAGGCTTGATCACAATCTGATTACACCCTTGTTAAACACCAGACATACACGTGTTGCGCGCAGTGATTTATTGTTATCTATGTATGGTATTAAACTTGATTTCTCACCAACACGCAAGTGTTTGACGTTTATTTTAACACATGTTCAGGTTTGCAGTAGCTGTTTTGGAGCTCGAGGACACGTAGGAAGTTTTCTTTATTTTGGACCTAGATTAAAATGTATCAAGACAAGTTATTGCTGTTCGAATATTATGATTTATAATATATTGATTTATGTTGGTTTATTTATATCTTGTGTTTACGTTGCGCGTGCGTGAATGAATGTATTTATTAAATATTGACACCCAATAGTGTCACGAGTAATGGAACAATATGTGGCGCCCCGATGTATAATCCGCCTTTGGTCGGGGTGTTACAGTATGTAGTTCCATTGTTTTAGAACTAACAACGCACGTTAAGCGAGTGTTCGGTTTTGTCGGTCCAAACTTTGTTCTGAGATCAAGTTGGATCCAACATTTCCAGTACTTAAGAAAATATTTAAAAATCAATTTGTAACTATTTTTAAAGAAATATATAAGTCTTGATGGCTAAAAAAAACAAACACACTTGTGTGTCTTAAGCGAGCAAGAATCGGTTTGGTTCGGTTTCCATCTTACAACAAGTTCATAGATGGTTTCCACATGTCCAAACACTAAATAACTTGTATAATAATGTACAAATAAAAAAATACCAAAAGTTAACAATAAAGTCTTTAAACAAAAGTTCGGTTTTCGGTTCGGATCGTGTTTCGGGTTAAGACCGAGGTAAGATTCTACAAACCCATAAACATAGAATTTGTAAAAATGATTTTAGAAACTTAGATCTAACACTAAGTATGTTTAAACAAACAAAACTAGTAATAAAGTTCGGTTTACGGTTTAGAGCTATTTACGGTTAAACCGAAGCATAGACTCTTAAAAACCCATAACCATGGAACTTGTAAACATGACCAACAAACTAAAATAAGCAAGATTAATATGTATGAACAAGTTATATAGATGTATATATATCAAGGACACGAAGTCCTCCATGAAGCCTTGCCTTATGGGGTCCGAAACCTCACCGACCGGAATCGGAGAAGTAACTACCAAAGGTAAACAAGGGGTGTATATTATATATATGTTGCACAACCATAAACAAGTATTAATAAGGCTACATAAACTAATTAAGATGAAAGACCAAAATCCTTCAAGAACACTTAAGAAGATAACCTTGAATCTTTGATGTTTGAGAGAGTTTTTTTTTTTGGAGTTGTAGCAAGGGAAAATGAAGAGGAAATGTGGTGTATATATAGGGTAATGTTGGTGGTCAAATATGGGTGTGAGACACAAGAGTTTTCATGCAAAATGGATCAAGACAAAAACACAAAACAAAAAAAAAATAAAAATAAATAAATAATAAATAAATAAATAAAAATAAAAATAGGATGTTTTCAAGACCCACAAGTGTGAAACAATATTGTAACATAAATCCATCATTTTGATTATAACATAAGCTTCGGTTTACAAATCGGGTCGGTTTACATAATAAACAAATACAAAAACGAATACAAACAAGACCCGAAATTGACGAATGTCACATTATAAGGGTCCAGACCCTACATACCTTGGAATTAATAAGGATCCGGTGTCCTACGTACCTTAGATATCCTCAGAGTCCAGTCCCTACTTACCTTGGATATTATAAGAATCCAGTGCCCTACAAACTCGGTTATTATTAGGGTCTGGTGCCCTCTAACATACCATATAACTCTACCTTCGTTACATTTCCTTTCTACATCCTTTAATCGTAACTAATAAAACAACTACGTGCATACTAGTTACTCAATCCATAATATTCACATTCATACGCAAACATATATCTAATATACACTTACCATTTAAGTTAAATGTATAAATCTAACACACATCGTAGTATGCACATAACCCCGAAAACATAACACATAAAAGGGACTAGAACTCACCTGAATCCTGTTACGTTCACCGTTAATTGTAATTCCCTTCATGAGCTGTGCGCGGATAACTGTTTAATAACGTACACGTGTTAATCCTCTATAATCTCTTGTCATTTATTTCTAAGGTTAAAAGGGTTAACTTTTAAGTTAACGGAAACCGACATGTATTCTTCTTTATTTAATATACTTTAACCTCATTTTATTATTATTTTAATTCTCATTCTAACTTGTCTTATGTTCCCATCCTTACACTTATGTTATATATATATATAACCTTTTACAAGTGATCTTTCATCGCACGCTCCTTTTAATTTCTTAATTGTTATAACGAGCTTTTATGTTCAAGTGTTTCTTGGACGGGCCCCATAAATCGTTGCTTTGGCATAAGGCGGGCTACGGATTCTAAACGAGTCGGGTCTCGGGTTTGTGTGTTTGGTTCAAGCCTTTGTATCTAGCCTATACTTTATTAGTATAATAAGTCTTACTATATTATTATTATTATTATTATTATAAACCCTAATTATCTAATCTAACTATCTATATAATTGCCTACCAATGAAGCCCTCACGTTGCTCCCCCACCCCCTCTCGTGCTACCAGATTGCTCCATTTTAAAATATAAGTCTCTCATTAATTTGGGTTTTTTATTGGAAATTCGCGGGTCAAATGGGTATGAGTTGGATCCTCTAAAACCCGATATCAAATAACCCCTTTCTTTCACCATGGTTTTCATCTAAACCCTAATAGCTGCTTTCTTTCACCATGGTTTTCATCTAAACCCTAATAGCTGCTTCAATTAATCCATATTCTATCGTCATCGTCTCTTTAACCTACTAACCCTAGCCGCAGCTCCGATCTCCATCACAAATTCAACATCCACGTCACCATCCTCTGATGAAGAAGAACCGGAATTCGCCAAGAAAAATCCTAATTATGTCGCCAACTACACCGGATCGTATATATGTTTGAAATCTGAAGCCAATACCTAACTTTGTAATTTCACATCAACGTTTTTGTTGAAGATCCAAAGCCATCTTTTTTTTGTTGTTGCAAGATCCAACTACATGAAAATATTTAGATTGGTTAGTTTTCTTGGTATCCAATTCCAATTGATGGGTGGATAAACGACATCGTTTCCAAAGCCATAAGTTTTGTGAGTTTTAATTTGTCTATTTTTTTGTAGTTAATTACGAATTTTAGGTTTTTATATTTAATTGGTTGTCACAGGCTAGATGATTCTCCGGCACGGAAACGACGGCGAACTACTACTTCTTAATGTTGTGGACTTAATAGGTTAGCTACTCATTTACTAATTTACTTCAATCATTACCTGATTCATTTATGGAACCAAAATAATTTTGTGAATTGTTATTAGAATCAAGAATTTGTTAAGGATACAGTATGATTTTGTTAAGGATATTAGTAATTTATGTAACCATAAATATTTTATCAATGAAAATGATAATTTTTTTACTATTTTATTTATTGTAAGTCGTCACCATTGATATGTTTTCGAGTTCATTGTCAAGATTCCCTTCTAATCTTAACCTTGGATTTCTTATGCGTTTTGATAAAATGAACCAACAGAAGGTTGAAAAATTAACTCGAAACGGTTTGTGACCTTGAAGAAGTTGCTTATAGTATTTTTGAAATGTTAAAAAAGATAACTTTAATTAACACTTCACATTTTTTATCATGCTCTGTCAGTTAACGAACCGGTACCTGCAACCTACTGAATTATTTGCTTGAAGCAAATGAACTTACAAAACAAGAACAAGTTTTTATTCTTTGAAGACTTTGAACGATCCTGTCACGACACTGTTGTTGACCGGTCTTACATCCCGTACTTGCATTACCCGAAGCCAAAAACATTCAATAGGTAATTTTTTTAACCAAAAACAATCTTAGCCGTTTATTAAGACGCGTGACATAATTAGTTTTTGAAATAAAATTGTTTACTTGATTTTCCAGGTCAGAGTGTGCTGGAATCCAGTTCGTTTATTTGCAATTGTGTCGAGCAAAGATCGGGAAGTGGATGATTTTAGACTCTGTTAAATAGTCATATGAATGTAAGCTCAAATGGTGAGATTTTTGGGCCAAAAAGTTGGATGGATAGTGCTTCAACAATCGTTAAAACACTTGATAAAGTTTATAATTTGGATTGGTTTACGAGTTCTTCCAAGAACGAGTGTTGGCTCAAATGGATGCTTAATCAGGTACTTGTCTTATATTTCTTTATTCTTTTAAGGTTCTTATAGCCAATTTTTTGTTATTCTAAATGTTTTCATAATCAAACCAGACAGTGAGCCAATCATCTCACCGATTCATTGGTTGTACCGGATCTAAGAATTGGATGACGCCCTTAAAAAATCTTACATTATTTTATAGTATTTCAATTAATCATATTAAAATATTATGTTTACATGGATATAAATATTTATCATTTTCAAAGGCATTGATGAATATATAACCAGTTAGTGGTGTGTTTATCCTAGCCTGTATATCATTTTTAAGTTAGTAGAATGGTTAGATCTGTTGTAGTTAAATCCCAGCCAAAGGCTTACACCCAGGCAGTTTCGTGGTCGTTTTTGTCATGTATATTAAAAGAAAGATATTTAAATTAGTTTAAAATGTTAGACAAAGTTTTATATCACGGTTTTTTAAGATATCATCCTGATTGAATTTGGTGATAAAATAATATAGGATCTTTAGTATTTTTAAATCCTATTTTATATGATTCAATAAAAATATTGTATTTGAATTTGGTGATAAGTTATATTTAAATCATATTTTATAGGATATGAATATCAAATCAATTTTCAAAACATATGTATTCTATATTGTATATAATCATCTATATTACATATAAAACATATTGAATGGATAAAATGGTAATTTGCTATTTTAAGACGTTTTATGGCGAGACGTCGTAAATATTAAATACTGGCCACCAGGCGACCTACAATTCCTCAGGCAACGTTACTTTATGAACTCCAGTGACGTTTAAGAGCCAGGCGACGTCCCTTTATGACCACCTTCAATTGAAAGTCGTTTCATATTTCAACTCAATCAACGAATTTAAGGTGATCAATCAATCGATTCCGGTTCCCAACAGTTGCTCTTCTCGAATTCGTCCTTACACTGCCATGCCATCCCACACATTCACAACGGCACTTTCTCGCAATCGTGACTCACAGGTCCTCTCTCATTTTATGGTTTATTATGCATTTTCATTGAATTGGTTTCCTGATTTGGTTAGAACTATAGAGGATTTTAGGGTTTTTGCTTTTCTGATACGAAGTTAGCATTTTCTTATGATTTGATTGATTGATTATGGCTTTTAAAATTGCTCCTTTAACTAATACTATTTTGGTTAACTGATTGCAAACATTCAATTTTGGAGTCATTGGAGTAACCTTTTGGTAATCTTAGATACACCTATTAAACATTTCATGAAGATAATAGTATTTTTGTTTTTTGTAAAACACTCTATTAAAGTTCATGTTATCCGTTGTTACATTATATTCAGAAACCAACATGGGAGAATGCAGCCAAATAATGAGAGAAAGGTATAAATTAGTGTCTATATTTCTCAAATATCAGATTTATGTTACGTATACTATACACATTTTCTGATTTTTAAAACCGTCTTATTTTGCATCACTATAAACGGTGCCAAGTTGCACAATTTGGTTGCCAACTTCGGTCGGGTGTACATCCCCAGTGCTGACGCAATCTTCATTCCCCTGGTACAAACCCCTGTTATTTTAGTTTGGTTGTTTTGATAGTATTGTAAGCGTGACAGGCAATCACTCTTTCACCTAATTTCAACTATTTCGGTTCGATTGCTATTAGGGCTGGATGATTAAAGTTTTAGCTTTGGAGTTTGCATGGCTCACTCTTGAATTCTTGATACTCAGGTATAATCTTTAAACTCTAACATGATTAAAAAGTTATATTTTTAGGCATATATATAGAACATCCATGAATGATAAGGATGATATGGCTGAGATGTACTTAACTGACAAGAAACTAAGGAAATCGTGTAACGATCAAGTAGAAGGAAATGATATATATTATTGAGCATTTGAACCTGGACTGGGATTAGACTATGTGTAGTCAAAATTCTTCACATAGGGGGGTGGGAGACTAAGTATGGTCTTAGGATCAAAATCCCCTCCCCCATCTTCTGTGGGGTCCACAAGTGGCGCGTATAAACCGTAAAGGGTGCTTAGTAATGTGAATGCACACAAACATGGAAGCTTGTCCAGTTCATCCGTCCCTACTGAAATTGAAAACATAAATCAACTTGAGATGTTGCTGGAAGCCTACTTCAATGGAATCGATAGCACTCTAAACAAGTTACTTTCGGTAAGACACTAAACAAATAAACTCAGCCAATTTGAACGCCTTGGTTTTTGCGGTTTCTCAGTTTTAACTGTTCGGTCAGTTTGAAACTTGAAACCAACCATGTAAACTGATTTGTCCAATTGCATATTAGTCCCATTATTCTTTTTTTAAGAGAAAGGGCATTTTGGTCATTTTCTTCAAACTTAACAGAAAAGATAGCCTCCAACCACTCAAAAGGCCATCTGTAGTTTTGGATTACAGTCGAGTGAACAGTACAAACTACATGTGTAATTTTAGAAATTTTTTTTCTTCAATTCAGAATTGGCATTATGGTTAATTCCAAAAAAAGGTGTGACTATCAGCTTCTATATGTTTCAAAATACCAGTATGTAAAGTTTTCAGATTATCTATATTTATGTATGTTTTTAAATTGTTTTTAATGTTATGACGTAATTTATAAATTCTTAGAACTTTATGTTGCATTATGTCATTTAGGATTGCATTCCGTATCGAATCGAACCAATGCAGAGGTCACGCCGTGTCCCTGTTACAATGTGCGGGTTGTGTACGACCGAGTTTCAGACGATTGCTTTTTAATCAGCGTCTGCAAGCCTAAGGTATTTATAATTTGTTAACGTCATTATAATTTCTTTTTATTTTCTGATACATGTTTATATAATGTAACAGGTACGACCACCTTCTTACTTTGCGGGCTTGGTTTTGGAGAACCAATGTAGCTTCAATTGCCAATGGGGAAATTGGTAACTACCTCTAAACTATTGTTGCTCCATAAGTATTCAATTCACTTATCATTATTCTTACTTTTTGTGTATGGTTAGAAATTTAAAATTGGTTTTTATATTGGAAACATTAAATCATGGTTTACGTGAATATGCTACTGTAAATTGGTTTTCATGTTGGAAACACTAAATCATCGTTACATTTTTTTCTGGTTGTGTATTAAGGGAACCATACTTTTATATTTACATTGGTTATTGACACACACATATATACATATTATTTTAGGTCATTCAATAAAGAAGGCTATCTCAAAAACCAATCGTTCTCTAAGGAAATTGTTATTGAATGCAAAAAGAGGAAAACTTAGTTACTCCAAGCCTCAAAAGTATATCGTATGAGATGAAAAATTATTTTGGATGCTAAAAGAGAAAAAAAGATTTGCTTATCCAATATGACATCATCATCAAATTTAACTCATTCAAACATACTTAACTATGTGTCTAAACAGAATCGTATGAGTAGGAGAGCAAAGATGGATTATAGAGAACAAGAATTCATTTTACAGACAACGATGGAAAATATAAAGGAGTTTCTAAAGGTCCGTAAAATTACATAATCTTCCTACATGATTTTACATATTTAGAAATTTGGTTAAAAATAATTATTAATGTTGTTGCTTATTAAATGCAGATTACTTAGATCATGGAGACCAGTCAGTTGTGTGCGAGATATGCCATGCTAAACTCTGGATCGACGAGGGAAAAAGAGGTCAAAGCAAGAAATCAAAAGTAAGTTTTAATTTGTGTTGCCGATATGGGGCTGTTGAGTTACCACAAGTAAAAACATCAAACCCTCAGTATGAAGAACTATTCAAGTCAAATGATGCTAAAAGCAAATTCTTCTTGAAGAACATTCGTCGTTATAACTCGATGTTTTCTTTTATTTCCATGGGAGGAAAAATTGACAAATCTGTTAATAAGGGGAAAGGTCCGTATGTGTTCAGATTGAGCGGCCAGAATTATCATGCTATTGGCAGTCTTCTACCCAACGATGGAACGAAACCCAAATTCTCACAACTGTACATATATGATACGGACAACGAAATTGAAAATAGACAAAACATTTTGAGGTACACATATTATCGTTTTATCATTTTTATTACCTTTTTATTTATTTCCCAACATTAATAGTAATTATTATAATTATTTCAGCGACAACAAAATTAGTATGACAAATGACAAAAAGAGGCTGGATACTGAGATTATTACATGGTTGAAAGAAATGCTTGATCGCCAAAATGTTTTAGTCAAAACTTATAGATGGCAAGAGATTTTTGTAATGAACAGCCTGATAAAGAACTGAAGCTACGCCTTATATGTAACAGGGAAAAAGATGGCAGAACTTATAACCTTCCTACTTCTTCAGAAGTCGCTGCATTAATTGTAGGAGATATTGAGGAATCATATGAGCCACGTGATATTGTCGTGAGAAAAATAGGAGGAAATCTAGAATACCTTAATGAGCTCCACCCTTCATACATGCCTCTTCAATACCCGCTGATATTTATTAATGGCGAGGATGGTTACCGAATTAAAATTAAGCATAGAGGAGTTGAAGATGATGATGATAGCAAACGACCTTATACTACAATGAGGGAATGGTTTGCGTTTCTGTTTCAAGACAGAGTAGGTCAATTCTCACCTACTTTATACTCAAGAAGACTGCTTCAACAGATAATGGTAAACGGTTATACGATGATTGAAAGAGAAAGGCTATGTTAGATAAGAAGCAAACAAAAAGAACTAAGGTCTGTGTAACATTTGAGAACCTAAAATCTCTAAAGGATAAGGGGTGTTCTGATGTCTTAAAGGTTGGGCAGCTATTCATATTACCTTCTTCGTTTACAGGAGGAGCTCGGTATATGATGCAAAACTATCTGGATGCTATGACACTTTGTAAATGGTATGGATATCCTGATTTCTTTATCACAGTTACATGCAATCCAAAATGGCCTGAGGTGCAAAGATTACTTAAAGGCACGTCTCTAAACGCAGATGATAGACCAGACATATTATGCAGGCTGTTTAAAATTAAACTAGACTCATTAATTAAAGACTTGAAAGATAATCATGTTCTTGGAAAACTTCAAGCAGGTAGGTATTCTATACATCTTAATAAGAAACAATTTTATTTATATGCTAAACTGTTATTTGTATTTGCAGTCGTTTATACAGTGGAGTTTCAAAAACGTGGTTTACCTCATGCCCATCTTTGTTTATTTATGCAAAAAGAAGATAAACTCCCAAACGTAGAGCATGTTAATCCTTATATCAGTGCAGAGATACCAGATAAAAACGAAGACTCAGAATTATATAACCTTGTGTCTGAGTTAATGATGCACGGTCCTTGCGCCCATTATAACAAACCTTGCTCATATGTTATAGACAACAAGTGTTCCAAAAAATTCTCGAAGAATTTTCAAGATGAAACTTCAGTAGACACAGACGGCTTTCCATTATACAGAAGACGTGATAATGGTGCATTTGTTCAAAAGTCAGATATAAAGCTCGATAACCGAAGTGTTGTGCCATACAACATCAAACTCTTAAAAAGATATCACGCTCACATAAATGTTGAATGGTGTAATCAGGGGTCATCTATCAAGTATCTTTTCAAATACATAAACAAAGGGCCTGATCAAGCAACTATGTATTTCGCTAATGGTGGAGAGGATCAGAATAACATAGACCGAAACATTGATGAGATTAAAGAGTTCTATGATTGTCGATATATGTTAGCATGCGAGGCTTCATGGCGTATTTTTGCATACGATGTACATTATAGAGTTCCAGCTGTTATGAGGCTACTTTTCCACCTTCCTGGCAAACAACAAATTATTTATGGTACAGACGACGACATTGAAAATGTGCTAGAAAAAACAGACACCGTTTCATCTTCAATGTTTGAATTATGGATAGAATGTAACAGAAATGATCATGAGGCACGTAAACTAACATACTCAGAATTCTCTACAAAATTCGTCTGGCATCTAAGTCCACGTGGATGGCAACGAAGAAAATTGGGATTTGGTATTGGTAGAGTACACGCAATATCTCCTGCTCTTGGAGAAGCATATTTTTAGGGTACTTATAAACAGAGTGAAAGGTCCAAAGAGTTTTGAAGAAATACGTACCGTTAACGGTCAAACATACAATACTTTCAGAGATGCATGCTATGCCCTTGGATTACTTGATGATGACACAATACATTCAGGGAATTGAAGAAGCAAGCCTTTCAGGTTCAGGTGATTACCTACAATCATTGTTTGCTACAATGTGTCTACTGATAGTCTCTCTAGACCCGAAAATGTATGGATCAGTACATGGAAACTCCTCTCAGAAGACATAATCTATAAGCAACGCAAACTTTTAAAATCTCCAGGTATATGCTATGTCCTTACAAATATTTAATGTCAAATTTTAGTCTTTAATGATTAAAATTCTCATTTATTTAAACGTTCTACAGAGTTGCAACTGACTGAAGAACAGATAAAGAACCTTACCTTACTTGAAATCCAGAAAATACTACAACAAAACAACACTAGCTTAACTAGGTATGAGACGATGCCTTTTCCCGATGAAGAATCATTATCTGTTATCAATAATAGGCTGATCCTTGACGAATAGTCATACGATCAAGAATTTGAAAGAAAAGAATTTCAAAATCTCTTCTCCACAATCACCTCAGAACAGAAAGCTATTTTTGACACAATAACAAAAGCTATTCACAAGAACAACGGTGGTGCCTTTTTTGTTTACGGTTATGGTGGAACAGGGAAAACATACTTATGGAAGACATTAACTTCAGCAATACGACAGAAGGTAATATTGTTTTGAATGTTGCTTCAACTGGAATTGCATCATTATTGCTATCCGGTGGTAGAACAGCGCATTCGAGATTTCACATTCCAATTAACCTGAATGAGGACTCCTCTTGTGTAATAGAACGAGGTTCGGATGAGGTGGAGCTATTACAAAAAACAAAATTAATAATTTGGGATGAAGCCCCAATGACCCACAAACATGCATTTCAAGCTCTAGAGATCATGCAAAGATGTGTTGCAATCTAAACTACTGTTCGGAGGAAAAGTTGTCGTGTTTGGAGGCGACTTTAGACAAATTTTGCCAGTAATTCAGAAAGGAAGCAGACAACAAATAGTAAAGGCAACCCTATGTTCTTCATACTTTTAGAATGAATGTCGTATCCTTAGATTAACAAGAAACTTAAGGTTAACAATTGGTCAACCATCTCCTGATATAGAGGAAACAAAAAAGTTTGCACAGTGGTTGCTAGACATCGGAGAAGGTAAAGTCGGTGGGCCTAATGACGATACAACAAAAATAGAGATACCAACTGATTTACTGTTCGAAAAATGTAATGACCCTATCACAAAGCTAATTCAGTTTGTGTATCCGGACATTTTAAACAACACCGAAGACCGTAATTACTTTCAACAGAGAGGGTTACTTGCACCAACAAATGAGGTCGTGTATGAAATAAATGACCGGTTGATCGAAAGCTTCCCTGGTGAACCGGTTAAGTACTTAAGCTCAGATTCTGTGTTGAAGTCTGAATATATAATATATAGACGGAAATGTTGATCCAACTTTATACTCTACCGAGCTATTAAATGGTCTAAAAATAGCGGGACTACCAAACCATAGCCTTATACTAAAAGTGGGAGTGCCGGTTATGCTTCTAAGAAATATTGATCAAAAGAAAGGCTTATGCAATGGAACGAGGCTTTAGGTTATTTTTTTAGGCACCCGTGTAATTGAAGTGAAAATTCTTTCAGGAACTAATACTGGTGAAAGAATATCTATTCCTAGAATCGCTTTAACACCTTCTGACAAGAACATAGCATTCAAATTTACAAGACGACAAAATCCCTTTCAGTTTGTTTCGCTATCACTATAAACAAAAGCCAAGGGCAGTCATTAAATAGGGTTGGTTTGTACCTAAAGAATGATGTCTTCTCACACGGACAACTATATGTCGCCTTATCAAGAGTTACAAGCAAAAAGGGTTTGAAGTACTTATCCTAGACAAATATGGCAAACAAACTAGCAAGACAACAAATGTCGTCTTCAAGGAAATCTTTTCTTACTTTAACTAAATTTAATTGTAACTTTTAATGCTTTATTTCATAAAATATTTGGAGTTCATACTATGATGTTATTAATTGATTTCTACAATAAAATCCATAATATTATGTATATTAGAAAAAATTAAAGTAACCCATACATAAGTTACTACTTTTAATTTTAACATACTTATATAGTTATATGTACTCATAGTTGTTTATAAAAACAACCTAAAAGTAACCCGCGTAACATGCGGGTTAAAATCTAGTTATATATATATATATATATATATATATATATACCCTACCCACACCCAACCCCTCCCTTCATCTCCTACACCCAACCCGCCGCCCCCCCCTTTTCTCTCTCTCAAATTCCGGCGACCCACAGCATCGCCGCCACCATCACTCTACCCCGTCTCCCTCCCTCACATCAAACCCTAACCACCATCAGCCTCCCCTTCGTCTTTCTTTCTTTACCATGGCCGCGTCACCGCCGGCACCTCCACCTCCGATGTAACAACTCGGGTTTTTCACATACAATTTATATATCTATAACCCGACCTGTTTTACATTCGGGAAATTTTAATAAAAGTATCGCGCTTATCGAGAAATCATTTTATAATTTATATTTATGTAACATATATAAAACTTTGGAAAAGGTTCATTTTTAACCCAAAGCTAAACTTTAACTTATAATGTTCCCACCTCAAAACTTAGAGGACTAGAATGCAACTTTTACAAAATCTTTTATAACCCAGTTACCCAGACCCGTATCCATGACCCGTATACCCGTATACCATGACCCGTTTACTTTCTTGAGCCTCAATTATCGTTGTAAATTAAGAATTGAATCGTGTTTTTGATTCTTCATGCCATTATCGGCCTAGCCGTCTTAGTTAATTAGGAAACAAGATCAAGGGTTACGTATAATCTATATATTAATACACCGACTTAACCTAATATTAAATTATATAACTTAGGTGTGATCATAAATATATTGTTCATGTATGCACCTTCTCTGTATCCCGGCGACCTAAACCCCTAACTTTAATTGCAATAAGATTGGCCGCATATGCTCTGTTCATGATCTTTGACGCCGGCTCTGTTAACTACAATTGATCCATGTTTAGACATCACAACAGGTAATGAATAATATCAGTGAGTTCTCATTGAAATTCCATACAAAAGCCCTAACATGAATTAATCTAACGCTAAACGAATTGATCGATTGACGATTTTAGGGTTCTTGATAAATTTGGGTTTACTCAGTTTATGTATATAAGTTTCTGTTTGCATCTTCTAACTAGCTGACACACCAGCTCACATGGCTGGTTTGTGTTTTCTAACCACCTAGAGCCGCTGAGGTCGCGGGTTCGAGTCCTAGCAGCCCATAGTTTTTGGTATTCTTTTTATTTAATAGTTTTAGATTGCTTTAATTATTGAAATGCATTATAATTAATATTAATTATCATATAAACAATATTTTATTAAAACCGACGTCATAAAAGTTAAACGTTTCGTGTCGGCTAGTTTTCGTGTATATATATATATATATATCTTATTAATGATAAAAACCATTATTATTATTTTATTAAAAACCGACACAAATATCGAGGCTTATTGTTGTTAAAACGTATTTATCAATTTGCTCATATTTACTATAAATATATGTATTATTTTTAAAACAAAACTATAATAAACGTATTAAATGAATTAAAAGTGTTTATATTTTTACCATCGAAATTTGTTAAGGATTCTAAAATATAAACGTTTATTATTATAGTAGGTCTTAACTCATATTTATTTAACTAATTATTCGTAAACTCGATTTTTATTATAAATAATGATTTTTATAGTTAAATAATAACAATAATCCGGAGAGATCAATCGTTCAATCCGTAACATACCAAATCATAATTGTAACTCAAATCACATCGAAATCTTAAATTCGTTATACATGTTATATCATTATAATTCACTCGTAATATCATTTAATTAGGATTCTTGTCGATAATTCTCGAAGAGTGTGATTTCCACCTTCTTGTCATAAACATTCGCGTTTGGCTTATTTGATCAGGTGAGTTTTATCATTCCCCTATTTTACTCGATTTTGATAAACGTTTTGGCGACGTATGCGTATATAATACTATACATACATATCTATATATACATACATACATATCAAAAATAGCAAACGTATAATTGTGTGTGATTAATCAAATCTACTTGTTATGTGCTTATGTGTTATTGTATTCATTCGTTTGACATATCCCCTTGGAGAGGGTACTCATTCTATTGACCACCGTCCGATTCGCTTGGCAACGGTCTTATTGTTATTTGCTCATGGTTGATTTACCGGCACCCGATTCGCTTGGCAATGGTTTAATCGACAACTTACTTGCTTATGGTTGATTTCATTGCCGCATTTATTGCGTTTTGCTTATTTATTATATTATCCTTATTTATTTGCAAAACTGGTGGTAAACTCACTCAACATGTGTTGTTGATCAAAAACTTCATTTTCTACGCATATGCAGATTGACTGAGTTGAAGGATGGACACTTAGAAAGACCTTAGGGTTATATTGAAGACAAACTTAAATTTAACCGATTTTATTTATTTATTTGAATTGTATTGTTGTATTTGAATATTGTGTATTATTTGAATTAAATAATTAATTAGATATTGTCACATTTTATATATGATAGTATCTTCGAGCTGTGAGCAATTGGATCACTCCCCGACATTTCCGCCTTAGTTTGGGGTGTGACAGATTGGTATCAGAGCCGAAGGTTATAAGATAGGTCGTTAGAAATGGTCCTAGACATATGTTAGGAACCCTATACGTGCTTATCTGAATTGCCTTATGTGCTATTTATATTGTTTGTAGCTTGCTTATATTAATTATTTAATCGTATTTATCTTATTTGTTTAATGCGCACACACACACAAATTCCGAGGTTATGCCTCAACTTTCAAACTATTTTTAAATCCTCTTAATTTTTGGTAGATTATCTTTTATTGTGAGAAATTCCTTAAGAATTCCCGTGTTTTGTTTTGTTCTTTCACCTTGAAGCGTGGGGGTATGACAAATCTTGTACAACCACATAACTTCAAGTGGTACCCGTAATCGGTTAAACGGTTGCGTGGTAAACATAACCGGCTAAACGGTTATACTTCTAAATTGTGTTTTAAACTATTTTAAATGTTTAGTTGGGTGAAAAATCCATGGAAATCCATGCGCACTCCAACTATTCATTTCTTAAAACCATTTTCTATTTGATTTTTGGGTTGGAACGTATCGTCCAGGGTGATTTCCGAGATACACCAACTACTTATATTTGATTCGTTGATTCGATATTTAGTTGAGTCGGTTAAATGCCATGTAACGCTTATGGTCCAAACAACTCCATTGATTCGATAATTCGTTACTTAGTTGGGTCACTCATGGGCTGACCAACTCAATTGTTTATTAACAAAATGCCATGGAATGCTCATGAGAGGCCAATTCACAAACTTTATGTTGTTTATTTAGTTGGGCCATTCAAATTGCCATGGAAAGCTCATGAGAGGTCAACTCGTTTGATATGTTTGGTCATCTTATTTTTGGAAAAATTTTATAAAACATTATTTACTTAAATGCTTCCAACTCATATACATATTATTTTAATTCTTGACTCGTCCTCGAGTCTTCACTAATACTAATACATATACATACGCATCCCCATTATCTCATATCAACTCATTCCCACAACTTACCATCATTTCATTAAAATTTCATCCTTGGTCCTCGTAGAATGTCTTCCTTAGGGAATCATCGTAATCAACGCCGTTCACCTGCTTCTCGTGATTGCTATTCGACTACTAGAATCGACAAAGAGTTTGCTGTTGTGGTTAACCAAACAACCGCCAACCTCGACAAAACTAAAATACACCGAACAAGAAATCTTATACTAACTCATGTCCGTTAAAATATTATTTAAATTATACTTTCTTAATTATAACCATATCATCGAACTATAAATTTCTAAGTATATCCTTATCCTCAACTTTAAATTATAAATATTATTTTATTATCCTTTGTTTTCCTCAATATCATGATGCTTTTCACAACTTATTTTCTATTTTATAAATCATTATTAAAATTCAAATATTGTAAATCTTATTGATATTAAACTAAATTATGTATTCGTTAAATTAATTTCAATTTTTAAATTTAAAATATTCCATTAATTAATTTAACTTTTATTATTAAATTGACTTTTTGATTGAACCTTCATCGTAAATATTTCAACTCCCTACTTTGATTATTTGAAAATTTTGAACGTTTTAGATGATAAATTCGTATTTGTTAGAATAGTCATGGTGGTTCATGCATTCCTAGCCTCGCATTTATCTCAATTTATTATATGCTTCACTTTAATTTAGAATTTATTATTTCTTCAAATTTCCATTATTGATAATTCAAATTACTTACTTCTTAATATTTATAACGATTATATGAAAAAGGAAAAATCCATAAATTCCCAATTTAATCTAATTTTATATCTTCAATTACATACTTTATAGTTTATCTAATTTTAAGGATTTAATTGGAATAGGACTATCTCGGTGATTCGGGAATATCCGCTTCCTAGTTTAATCTATTTAAAATTTAATTCAAATACGTATATCTTCGCATTATCATTAATATTTAAATTATTAATTGCTAACTATTAGAATATCTTAACTGAATTAATCTAAATCTCAAAATCACCAACTTGAAAAGCTATGACCTTATATTAACTTCTCTTTAAACTCGTAAGTACTTAAATTTACTAAGCTCGACTCACCAAAATTTTCGTTAATGATGTTTAAACTTATATTCTCGATCTTAAGAACTTCATTCCTAAAGAATACGATATTTAAGGACTCCGTATGCCATTAACTATTTGTTATAAATTAAAATTTTGCGTAGTTCATCGCCTGAATAAAATTCCTTTATCAAAGATAATCTATTAGGATCTTGAATCTCCATCTCATTCCCTTAATTTCGATTATCACAATAACATCTGTTTCACCAAATCTATTTTCTTTAATTTTCAAAATTTTACTTTTAAAAGCAAAAGAGGTTTTCGAAATCTCACGATTTTATTAATTCAACTCGAACATTTATTAATTTGAAATTATATTTAGAATTATCAAAACAATTGTTTTCTCTTAAAAAAATTATTTAAAACGTTTTATAACCAACATGATGGAGTGGATTATACGGACCATCCGACGATAAGAGTAATTATGGATGCATACGTAATTATTCAAGTCCTCGCATAGAAATCATAATACGTAAAGATTGTGTGTCATGATTTAGAACCTAAGGTAGCTTGGGTAACGGTATAAATGAGGAGATGATACGGACATGGTGGATACGCCGCTGGTACATCCTATATATAGGTGCCCTTATCGGATTGTCATTTGAAGCGTTGCTTCGGTTATTATAAGTTCTATGTTATGATATTTTCGTTAAAAGCATAATTGTTTTCAAGACGATGATTTTGTGGTTTTCCTTAATTTCGGGACGAAATTCCCTAAAGTAGGGAAGACTGTAACAACTCGGGTTTTTCACATACAATTTATATATCTATAATCCGACCCGTTTTACATTCGGAAAATTTTAATAAAAGTATCGCGCTTATCGAGAAATCATTTTACAATTTATATTTATGTAACATATATAAAACTTTGGAAAAGGTTCATTTTTAACCCAAAGCTAAACTTTAAACTTATAATGTTCCCACCTCAAAACTTAAAGGACTAGAATGCAACTTTTACAAAATCTTTTAAACCCAGTTACCCAGACCCGTATCCATGACCCGTATACCCGTATACCGTGACCCGTTTACTTTCTTGAGCCTCAATTATTGTTGTAAATTAAGAATTGAATTGTGGTTTTGATTCTTCATGCCATTATCGGCCTAGCCGTGTTAGTTAATTAGGAAACAAGATCAAGGGTTACGTATAATCGATATATTAATACACCGACTTAACCTAGAATTAAATTATATAACTTAGGTGTGATCATAAATCAATTGTTCATGTCTGCACCTTCTCTGTATCCCGGCGACCTAAACCCCTAACTTTAATTGCAATAAGATTGGCCGCATATGCTGTGTTCGTGATCTTTGATGTCGGCTCTGTTAACTACAATTGATCCATGTTTAGACATCACAACAGGTAATGAATAATATCAGTGAGTTCGCCTTGAAATTCTATACAAAAGCCCTAACATGAATTAATCTAACGCTACAAATTGATCAATTGACGATTGACGATTTTAGGGTTCTTGATAAATTTGGGTTTACTCAGTTTATGTATATAAGTTTCTGTTTGCATCTTCTAACTAGCTGACACACCTTCTCACATGGCTGGTGTTGTATGCTAACCACCTGGAGCCGCTGAGGTCGCGGGTTCGAGACCCAGTAGCCCGTATTCTTTTTATTTAATAGTTTTAGATTGCTTTAGTTATTTAAATACATTATAATTAATATTAATTATCATATGAACAATATTTTATTAAAACCGACGTCATAAAAGTTAAACGTTTCGTGTCGGCTAGTTTTCCTGTGTAGATATATATATATATATCTTATTAATGATAAAAACCATTATTATTATTTTATTAAAAACCGACACAAATATCGAGGCTTATTGTTGTTAAAACGTATTTATCAATTTGCTCATATTTACTATAAATATATGTATTATTTTTAAAACAAAACTATAATAAACGTATTAAACGAATTAAAAGTGTTAATTATATTTTTACCATCAAAATTCGTTAAGGATTCTAAAATATAAACGTTTATTATTATAGTAGGTCTTAACTTATATTTATTTAATTAATTATTCGTAAACTCGATTTTTATGACAAATAATGATTTTTATAATTAAATAATAACAATAATCCGTAGAGATCAATCGTTCAATCCGTAATATACCAAATCATAATTGTAACTCAAATCACATCGAAATCTTAAATTCGTTATACATGTTATATCATTATAATTCACTCGTAATATCATTTAATTATGATTCTTGTCGATAATTCTCGAAGAGTGTGATTTCCACCTTCTTGTCATAAACATTCGCGTTTGGCTTATTTGATCAGGTGAGTTTTATCATTCCCCTATTTTACTCGATTTTGATAAATGTTTTGGGAACGTATGCGTATATAATACTATACATACATATCTATATATACATACACATCAAAAATAGCAAACGTGAATTTTTATGGATTTTTCACTCAACTAAACAGAGAAAGATATGTTATGTGTAGGGGTGATGTATCACCTTTGGTAGAGTGAAAGAGATTCTGATATGTGATGTGACGCTTATACGGCATAAAGTGAAAGTTTGCAAAGAGTAGTCCATACTTCATAGTGTATTAGGAATAAAGTTGGGTCACTGGGTGTTATATTTATATTGAATTAACTACATGGATAGTTCCTATAGTTTGATCAAATTATGGATATGGTCCCTAACTTTCGGTGTATGATTTGAAGCTTGGACTCATTTCTAAGTGAACTTTAATTTTTTAATTTTTGCTCGAGTTCATTTATGTTCATCTCAGATCAAACTTAACCAATCAAGCCTATCATTAGTAGCTCTCATATCTTTACACCCATATGAAATGAAATCTTTTTGTTTCTTTTTAAAGCGGAAAAAACACTATACGACAATGTGACTTTACCGATGTGTAACGACATAATTACCATTGGCACCAAATCCACCCAAACACCCAACCAACTACAAGTTGAAAGTACTGTAACAGAGAAAAACAAAGTCAATCTATATATTAAAGTGACACAATTTCCGGTTAGTTTCTTCGGAGAGCAGCAGCAGATAAGACCACCAAAACCGTCAAAATGAGCACTCCTAGGAAGGAACCCACCACTGCGCCACTAACACGTGGACAAAATTCATTGAACTGTTGGCACAAAGCTGGCCAGTTGGTCTTGGGGTTTCCATTGTGTGCCAAGTATACGATGGCGGCAGCCGCTGAGGCAGCAGCCATGGTCAACGCTAACGCTAGCTGAAGAACCAAAACGATATCGGTAAAAGAATGTGGCAAAATAGGCATGCACACGTTGCGTAGTTAAATATTTTTTTTTTGTTTTTGGACTTTGTAGTTGGTATAAAGAAACTATATTTAGGAAAATAGTTACCGTGTCAAAAATAAGGAGCAACATCCTAGCACCTATGATATGCGGACGAACGATGCAGACTATCGAGAAAGGTAAAGATAGCACGAGATACGCACATGTTATCGCGTTTCCTGCCAAGAAAAACCTGCATAAAAGCTCAAAAAAATCGTTTATTAAACATGTCACGTGTCATAATAGTCATAAAATAATTGAATATCTTCGTGTTATCTTTGAAAAAACTAATCATAACTTACGTGAATGTAGGGAAATCATCATAGCTAGCTTGGAACTGAAAAAACTGAGTAAAAAACGGGAGGTTTTGGTCAGTGGTACCCATAACCGCAGCCGCAACAAGAGTAGTAGCAATTGCACATATCCTTAGAATTAGATCAATAATGCCAACACCTCTCTTCCAGCCCGCAGCTGGCGGTGTTTGGCCAAGTCTCGTGGTGGATGTCGCCACAACCGGTGGTGCACCTTTTCCTGACTTAGAGGACTTCACTTCCCTTACGGGGATCGCGATGTCACCACTGTCTTTTCCCGAACGACTTAAATCCATTGAGGGAATTAATTTAACTAAAAATATTTATAAACTGAATGGCCTTGAATTTGTATGAAGAATGCTTGAATGAATATTAGCTGTGGATGTTGCGGTATATATATGTATTTATGTATGGTATAATATATCTGGTGTGTTCGTTTTGGTTGACAAAGAGTAAGTAAAAAGTGTTTGTGTTTTGAGGATTAAAGAATTATAAGAGGGGAGTTGTTTCCATTGCTAACTAGTTCCACTTCAACGAGAAGAAAAGTGGTTAGAAGTTTATTATAGAAAATGAAATTTTAAACTCTCATATTATATATGAGACGATTTTGTTTTGGTTCATTTAATTCCTAGCTTTTCAACCCGTGTATTATACGGGATTTGTCAAATAACAAAAAAAAGTGGTTTGGTTCGTTTATTTTTGATAAAAAAAGTGGCTTGATTAATTTATTTTGTTAAAAAAAGGTGGTTCGGTTGGTTTATTTTTGTTAAAAAAAGTAGTTCAGATTGTTTATTTTGTTAAAAAATTGGTTCAAATCGTTTACTTTTTTTTTATAAATAGCTCGGTTCGTTTAGTTTTTTTTTTAAAGTAGCTCGGCTCAATTATGTTTGACCACAGAATTAAGTAAATGGGACATAAAAAAATATTATTTTATCCCTAGCTTAATGGAAAAAACAAACATGGTTAACGAAAAGTATTAAAATAGCATGATTTTGGAAACGTCATATGCTGATTTTGCAAGAAATTTTTAAAAAAAGTGCTAAAGCTGCGTAGTTGGTTAAACCTAATATATGAAAATGACAGTTAATTGAATAGAAAATGAAATCCACATTATGTTATAATCTAATTGACAAAATGGTTTTGACTCATGACCTATGGATTGCTATAATGAATTAAATGAGAGATTTGAAATTAGGAGAAATGTAAACTTGACATATAAACTTCAACATTTTCTTTTATTAGTATAGCAAGATATCTATCATAAAGACTCGAACCAATAATGTAACCAATATATGCAACCCATTTTGACCTGACCTTTTTTATGTGATCCACCCTGACCACACCCGTTTTTTGTCTGACGCACAAAAAACTCTAGATCAGCTAGCTCCTCCTGATGCCGATGATGGGTGAGCTATTAATCCTATTGAAATGTTGTCTAAACACTCTAGTCATAGAAGACCAAGTATGACAGCAAAAGTGAAAAGGACCCTCGTCCTTTAACGAGTTAAGAAGACGAGTACAAACATGGAGCCCAAAGCCTATAAATATTGGGCTGAGCTTAAAGATGCTTTTATTTATAATTATAATACTTTGATTATTATTACTATTATTATTATTATTATTTATTTATTTATTTTTTATAATTTATAAAAACCTAGCGGTTGAACATCTCCGTCACCTCTCTTCAACAATCAACGTCATTTAATAACGTTTTAATGCCACATTTTATTTAAGGGGAAATTCCAACATGTCCCTTTTGAAGGGAGGGATTTGAGAATTGTCATCAAAATGAAGGAATTCAAGAAATGGTCCTTCAAACTCTTCGCAGCAATGTGTGGTTCGGTAGCACAAGGAGGTTTTTTTGTCTAGCAAGAAACGACACCTGTCTCAAAGAAGTCGGTATGACGTGTTTGCCAAATATTTAGTTGGGCTGCATAAATTTATGTTCTCATATTTGGCCAGAACGCATAGATGATTTTTCAAATTATAGATTGGGACATATAAATTTTTCTAACTTTTGGACGGACGCACAGATTTTTCAATTTTTTTGTTGGGCCGCCTTTTTATGACATGTGTCCTCTTCTTGTGAGAAAAAAAAACTCATCGTGCCGACCAAACAGCATGTCGCTATCGACGTGTTAGGAGGTGGCAAAACTGAAATTCGATTTTGAGGACACAAAACAAGAATCTCTGTCCCAAAAAAAACATGTTGGGGATCTTCCTACTAACTCCATCTCTATAAATTAAGGCTATGAATGGGAACACGTCCTTTTTTTGCATGGTTTTGGAGTTGTAATTTGGTTTTGGTGATTGCTTAATTGGTGTATGAGTCAGAGGTTTTCAGATCTGGTTTGTGGTGGAGACGCTTTGCTGTTTCCTTGACTGATTCACCAACCGTAATAACTGTTTATTTGAAAGCATTATTATGCAGTTCGGTGAGACATAAAGGCACCCTCATGACACCAAAAACATCGGAATACTTGTGCGGTCACAAAACCATATTAATGGCAGCAAAATTTGTTGAACCGGCAACCATCATATTCAATGAGAAAAAGACAGTTCTTTTTCTATGTAAGCTCGGGACCCGACATTGATTATCGACTCGTTTACATGCCACAACAACGTTACCGAGCTACCATTTTAAGCTAAACCTTAATAATCTCGTGACATTAATTAGAGGCGATGAATTGATAGTTGGAGCAAGTGGTTTCCTACAAGAAGGTATTCTTATCCGTTGTTTGATGATATGACTGATGACACTGAATTAATTTGTAATGATAGTAAGGTTTATGAAATAAGAATAGTCTTGACTCTTTAATGAAATGAACTCCAGACCTATACTAACTCGTATATTTTTAAGTGAACCGAAATTATGTAAATTCTTTGATTAGAGTAAAGTTAGCAACGTAGTATATAATGAGTGATTAAATTATTAAAAGAATATTATGTATTTATAGTTAAATATTTAAATCCAATTAAGACTTCTTTGGAGAGAGGACATAACAATTCATAACTAAAGCATATTATACAAATAACAAACATATTATAACTAAAGAACACTTACTTGTTAACTAAAGCATATTATACATTGGAATTACATAAATATATAGCAGTTTAAAATATATATCTCACTTGGCACTCCACATAACACAAAGCTAAACATTGACGTATTGTTTAGACATACAAACAGTTGCAATAAAATAAAAGCACATGCCTAAAAGCTAAGATCACATCACGGGATGCCGATGATAGGAATGAAGGGAACATAATAGCTAGACGGTGCCAATCCCCATTCTTTCGGTAGTGGTAGATCAACGGTCTTTGACGCCCCAATATTCTTTCCAGAGGCATCGCTACGAGCCCGACATTTCCCATCATTGTTTTGTGACAAAGGGCAAGATGTATAGAAGCTCAATGGTTGAGATGTGGTGTAGGAGTCAGTCTCATGGACCTTCATGATGCTAGTGATCATGCTATTTTTAGAAATGTAGAGTTGTTTGGGTCCACCCAAGATCTTGGCTTGGCAATTGCTTGATGGTAGTTGTGCCTCAAACACACCATGCTCATTGGTTGTAGCCATGGCTAGGTTCTTCACTTGGTTGCACTTGACTAGTATCTTTATACCTGTGGGCATGGTAAATAAATTAGTGAGAAGTGTGCTTTAGATGTACCGAAATTAAAAAAATAAATAAAAACCAAAGGTAGCGCGTACAAGTATGCAAGCCAAAAATATAAGTTTTAAGAGCATTTAATTTCTCGTCAAGAAACCGAACCTGCAAGGTCAGAACTGGTTGGACAATCGAGACATGTAACAGAGCTTTTCAATAGATGACACATTGAGAACTCGATCATTGAAAGAGCCAATGCACACACGATCAGTCGATTTATGATCATCTTTGCAGCCATGATAACTTAACCAAAGCACACAAATAATAAATTATATAAAGCCAAATAGTAGTATAAGATGTAACTATAGAAAATGGATAATAAGGGGTGCATATATTTATAAGGAAAAAGATGTGATCATAATAAATAAAAAGGGACCCAAGACCAACAAGGGCAGTTGGATTTATAAATATGTATAGTAAGTTAATTAACTATAGAGCCAACAACTTTTTTTTGAAAAAGATTAAATTTATGTTTTAACAAATGGTAAATATTAAATATAGATGAAGACCAAGAAAGTATACTATGTTGTATACCATGTAGGGATGAGCAAAATTCGGTATGGTATCGGTACCGAACCGGCACCGGTACCGAAATCGGTACTGATTTGGTACTGTCGATACCGAATCGGTACCAAGGTTTTGAGTTTTCGAGACCTGTACGGTATGGTACGGGACTGGTATTTCCCGAATTTTACCTTAAATACCGGTACCGGTATCGTACCGAACATTTTGATACCGGTATCGGTACCAAAAATTTGCGATTTTCGGGATCGGGATTTTCGATACCGGTACCGGTCAGTACCGGTACGGTACCGAGCTTATCCCTAATACCATGTTTCGATATGTCCATTGTTTGTGGAACTAGTAAAGTAAATACAAATTTGTATGCTATGTTGTATAATGCCATCATCACTTTTGTGGAATTATGGTTAGGATGTTTTTTTTTTAGTAATTCCTTCTAGGCGGGTCGGGTTCGAATCCCAGTTTATGTGCGTGCTATGAAGTATGGGTAGCACCACTATAAAGAGGATTCGAAGTTAGGTAATGGTATGACAAGTGTTATGATCTTTTGAGAGACACTGTTACAGCAGCGACAATCACCTTTAAAATAAATACTATGTTGTATGATTATCAAGATAATTCTCTTAATATGAGATTACAGGCTAGCCATATAATCATGGGACCCTCGGTGCAAATTTGATTAATTAGATGAGAGAGAGTTATGAATATTCGGAAAAAAATAACGACTGATATGAAATTAGCATTAACTATATGTGATATGATATCTTGACTAGAGTACTTGTCTCACATATTCGAACAGCTTAAATGTAATTACCACCAGAATTTATGAGTTTTATATATGAGGGCTAAAAATGTATAAACTTTAGCTGTGAATGAAACCGAAAAATCACACCGAAATCATCAAACCAAATATGTATAAACTACAAATGTATAAGCTTAAATGTAATTACCACTAGCATTTATGAGTTTTATGTTTTCATAAAAACCGAACCGGCTTTGCGTGTATTTAAAACCGAAATAGTCAAACCACATCTATAAATTTTCATTTTTTATCTTGAATTTTAAGTAATTTATAATGATTTAATACATAATTTTGACCAAAATATTTTAGCCAAAATATATGATAATACTAGGTTTTATTCCCCGTATTACGGGAGTTGTTTTATATTTTTTGTGTTTTAATATTTATTTTTTGGATTTTAATTTTATTTGTTATAAGATAGTTAATAATATACTTAGGGTTTAATTATGAAAGAGTTTCACAAATAAATGATATGTTATAACCCGTTTAAACGTTTTCTGGGTTTGGTGACCTATGACTTGCTTAATTTTTTTACTATAAAATTGTTTGTTAATTATAAATAATATCGTTTTTATAAATCGGATATTAATTTTTAGTATATCCCCATTTTATAGGATTTTCAAAGCAAATATTTGGTAAGATTAATTTTTAATTTAATGAGATGTTATAACTCGTTTAAGAGCTATTTGGGTTTGGTGAGACCCATACCCGTGAACTCAGGTCAAATGCATGAGAATTCTCCATTTAAAAATCAAATAATCTGATAGCTTCCATAAAAGGGGGGAGCGGCTATATCGTGACACATAGGATTTTAAAGCTTTCGTTTATATATATTATACATTCAATGAAATACTAACATAATAATTTAGGCCCAAAATCATTAATAATTTTGGCCAACTATTTTTTCTCTGGCCCAAAATTTTCAAGCTCACATGATAAAAAACTGCAAAACGTACCGAATACAAGTGAAACGTTTTCAAAAAACTTGCAAACTAAACCGATCAATTTTCAAAAACTTAAAGAATCAAAACCGAATGATTTCAAAACGAACAATTTTAAAAAACTCAAAAACCCTTTGAATTTAATTTGCATTGTTTCTCTCAAAATTTTTAGTAGTATATGATGTTAACTAGGATAGAGCCCGTGTGATACACAGATGGTTAAAAAATAAAACAAAAAACAATTTAATAATATACATAATAACATATCTAATGGATTAATAAGATATAAATAATTTCCTAAAATACATAGATTAGTAAGAATAATTTGTATTTGTATTTAAAAGAAATCAAAATGGAAGGTTGGGAATTTATACCAATTAAGAAAAAGAGAAAGCTAACATCAATTCATCCTAATTGAGTTGGTAAGTCATAAACATTTTAAAAACAATGTAATGAGTTCGATTTTCACTAACAACATATTTTTCATTTTATCATTCATGAAGAGGGAAATTGTAAAAATGAAAGCTTATACACTTGCCGTCTATGTGAAGGGTCTAATTGAATGACATATAAAAAAATGATGTTGCTTTAATAGTATAAATAGATAGATATTTGTTGTATTAAAAGTCTCAATGGAAAGGACCAATATCGCTAGGTCAAGTTAATACAAATACAAATCATATAAACAAACTCAATTGATCATTAATTCAATTTCAATTCATGATGGGCTCTCTACATGTTTAGTTAACATCAAAAGAACTCTTAAAAAGTTTTATCTCTATACTATATATATAATACATGGGACATAAGTAAATTAAAAACACATACCTTTTAAGTAATTTACAATTTGTAAAGCATAAGATACACCTTATATAGTATGTAAGGTAGGGCAAATTTGTTCGTTACAAATTATGCATAGAAGTAGTTTCAATATTGCCTCCAACTTTACTTAACTTTTGTAAATTTAAGAAATAGTTACAACTTTGAACCTTCATCTTTACCCATGTATTCCTTTTGATTTGATTGTAAACCAACTTCCCACCAACGATTTTTCAACGGCTATAACTTTTTCATAAGCTAATATATATATATATATATATATATATATATATATATATATATATATATATATATTTAAAATTGCACTATAAAATGAGCATTTTATTGTCTTTAATTTGGGTATAGTATTGCTGTAGTTTTTTTCAATTAAAAAAATTAATACGGTACGTATGAGTGTTCACAATTCGGTTTTAGCGGTTTCTTTGTTAAACCGTGAGCCAGACCGTTGGGTCGAACTTTTTATCATTGAAAACCGAAATTGAACCGTTGAAAATTTAAACTGAATCGTTACAAACGGTTTGGTTTCATGCATTGAGCTTCAATAATAAGTTTCCAAGTCATGTTCAGTTTTATATGGCCGATTTTCGGTACAAACCGTAAACCAAACTGTTTGCTATGGTTTGAACATTCAGAAACCGGCTGACTAAAAGTGGTGATTGGTTTAAACGCCTTCAACATTTCAAACGAACCTTGAACCTCCATAATTGTTAAATGATTACTAAGATTTTTGTATCCGCCGTATCGCGTGGACACCTTTCTAGAAAGTACACAAATATGCTAATTACATTGATTTTAGAAAACAAAAAGTATCATGGTACATCATGTCTATGAAGCATACAACTAATCTATATCTATATATGTAATAAATCCACACAAAAATTTATTAGATGTAATATACCTGTAATAAGTATGCACATGTGCGTGTAATATAAAATAAAAACCTATAATAAGTTAATAACTTAGGGAGGGTCATCTTGAGATCTTTGATATCTTACTCATCAATGCCGGTGCTCTCAACTGTCTTTGAGGAAGCTCTATTAGAGGGCCCCACTTGCTGTGATGCTCTAGTCATTGATACGATAGTTATGATTTGTATCCTACACTGAAACTTACAATAAATTTGTAAATATATTTACCAAAACCCTCATGAATAAATATAAGAGTTGGGTTGTGCGGTCTGTGATACGAACCAGAGACTATGCAACATTTATTTATGCATTGTGAAGGCATAAAAAACATTTGGGCAATTAATTTTGATTGGGTGAAGCTACCTTAGAGGTCTGATTTGAGTCGATAGAAGAGATTATGGATTATCCGAGCAAAATCATCCAATGCAAAGAGAAGTGTTGGGCGGTTCAGTCTATTTTGGCGACGGCATGTTGGATTATTTGGTTGTCGAGGAATGATGTATTCTTCCATAACACACTGTCAATGTCCAATATGGTGTTTGAAATCAAATCGGTGTCTTTCTTGTGGGTCAAACGAAGGAGTAAAATGATTAATCTCGACTTGGAGAAGTGATGTCGGTTTAATTTCCTTAATTTCCGTTTATAAACTTTGTTGTTTAGCTTTTCCGTTTTTTCTTTTTTCGGACTACTTGCCTCTTGTAAGTGGTTACTCTTTGTTTTTTTTTAAATATATTTGGCTTTTAAAAAAATATATAAATGCACCACCACTGCAAGTTGACTATAATGACTGTAACAACCGTCGTAAATTTATCGTTAAAAGCGTTTTTCATTAGCAGTAACCAGTGTCATCGTTAACTTTTTGTAACGAGAAAAACTCGGGTCAGGTACTGGTGAACATTCCTTGCATTGCTAAATCGTTGACAGAATATTACATATTTATATGGTTGTATGACCAAATTCAAAGCGAATTCAAAACAAACATGTAGAGAAACAGAACGAGTGAATATGCAAAATTAATATAGATCAAAACCTACAGAATTGAAGAATAACAGATCATTACATTTAACAATGTTCATTTCTTTTATTACTACCTTTACCCAACAAGTACATTTGTATTCCAAAAATACTCATAAAATTAGTCGCATAATTCTAAAATCTATATTTTAATCAAAATAAAAATCAAATTTATTTAGTTATAAATTTCTGAAATTATAGATTCAATAAGATAAATAATATTTAATTATTTCAATAAATCAACTACTATTATAAATATATTTTACAAAACCCAGTCAAGTACTTAAAATTTAAAATGATTTCAAAAATGTATTTAACGGCCCAAGGTGCCTAAGTGGGTTGGTGAAGGTGCACAAAACCAGTTTTTTCCCAAACTGACCCAGTTTGGTCAAAATCGGTTTGACCCAAACCGGTTCGGTATAGGAACAAGAGAGATCGACCTGGTCCAGCGGTTTGGTTCGGTTTAAAACAGATTAACTGGTTTAAACCATTTTTTTTCAAACCGATCCGATTTTAAAACCGGTTTAATAGATATAAAGGGAACCGGTCCGGTTTACACCTCTATCCTAAGCCCCTAACGTGCGGGTACTTTCAACACAGTATTTTGTGGCCCAAGGTGCAGCCCAGGTGGGCTGGTAGAAAATCCATTAGAGAATGGGGGCAATTGTATAAACTTTTTAAATGCATATTTACTTAACTTTCAATTGCTTATTTCCAACTTCTTAGTTATAAAAATGGAAAATTCACCCATTTTAATTTATTTTAACTAAAAATAGTTTTTACAATAACTATTAATCCTTAATTTGGTGTGCTTTCAACCAAAAACCTAAACCCCCCAAAAAAGTGTAATCCATAATTACTTTTATCTCTATACCCTCTCACTACAGCTGTTATTAAACCATTGTTATAGTGTTATAGCCTATAGGATCAAAGAATATATATGGTGATACAATTTCTGGCTGATCCACGCGTTAGCCCAACAACACCCTCTTGTCCTGTCCAGCAGGCCCATTTTCAGTTGTTAAAGCTAGGACTGTTCATGAGCCGAGCCGAGCCGAGCCGAACCGAGCGAAAGCTTGCTCGTTGCTTGGCTCGTTTACAACCGAACCGAACGACTAAAATTCGAACCGAGCGAAAAACGAAACGAGCCAAAATTGAATCGAGCATTTTTCGACCGAACATCGAGCGATATCGAGCATTATTTAGTTCTTTTTCAGTTTAAAAAATTCAATAAGAAACAAGTTTGAATGTTGCAAATAATATGTTTTGTAAACAAATTAGTAGTTTTTAGACAAACGCAAAATATGTTGTAAATTTTTAGGAGATGGAAGTTTAAAGTGAGATATAATGAAAATGGAAACAAACTTTTAATGTTCAACTAATAAAAATATAAAATTGACAAAATATGAACAATTTAAAAGGGTTTAAAAATTGTATGCTTATATTTTATGTATGCACTCTATATATTTATATATTTGTTCATATATAATTATAAATAAAATAAGTTAAAAATATTCAAGCCGAACTGAACTGAGCAAACATTTGCTTGTTGCTTAGCTCGTTTACCAACCGAACCGAGCATAGCGGCTAGTTTACAATAGAGCAAAAAAACGAGCGAGCAATTTTCAAGCGAACGACGAGCAAGTTCGAGTGACGAGCGGTTTGGACGGCACTGTTAGCTCCAGCTTATTCTAATCCGTCAAGCCCACAACCATTTCTGGTATATTGGGTTCAGGACCCAACTCATCTTCTGATCCACTTCCCTTTATGAGATTTGGCCCACCAGGCTCAAATCCATTTGTTGACTTATCTCACTTTGAGTTTTGGCACCTAGGCCGTTTCATTATTAGTGGTGCACAAACCGTTTAACCGGTTATTTTAAAACTGTTATGGTCAATGTGATCAAAAGACCAATTATTGGCTGGCCAATAACCAGGTCGGGTGCTAACCTGTTTTTAGACGTACATAACTTATCCGGTATAACCATATCCGGGTAATAACCGGACAGGTTAACTTGTAAAAAACCAATATAAAAATAAAAAACCTACAAACCAGATTCGGTGCTCAACACCACAAAGCGGTTTGTAACCTCCGGGCTGAATCGGGCACTAACAGGATTCTTGGGAATCGGTTAGAAACTGGTTTTGGGCTCGGGTAAAACCCGGGTCAGGTACACCGTGTTTTTTTTTTGCGCACCTCTAGTTATAACTAGGCACTGCAGATAGAGGTAATCTTTTTTAATATAACCCGATCCAAGTTTACCGACGGATTTCCGTGGGAATGCTCGTAACTAATGCTCTCCCGCCAAATTGACGAAGTTTTGGATCTTTGTTGGAGATCTTTATTTATTTATTTTTTCAGAACGGCCACTTTCTTATATTTAGGCTACCGCACCCGTTGGAGATCTTTACTTAGTAGTGAATGAATTATTTTGTTTTTTCATGTTCTCATTAAAAAAAATTGTGTTGTGCCAATAACTCTTCCATGTGTGGTTAGATACTCATTTCATACTGCATGCATACATATTAGTTTGTACTGGTAATTAGTTTAGCTTGGTTTCTCCACAACTCCAAAGCTCGATCTAAATTAAACTTTATGATCTCCACCATAGGCCATGCATATTGAATGGTTAAATCAACTTGACCTCCGACATAGGTAATCTTGAATGACTAAATAAATTTGACCTCCACTAGAGGTTATCTTGTGAAAGAAACAAGATGTCATAATCGTCGAAAAGTTGGGAACTAGCATTGGACAACAAGATGTCAAAACGGAAGTCATTGTAAAATTATTAAGTAAATTCTGGTTGAATTTGTGTGCAGTCATGGAATTGTGGAAATAATTGTGGTTGATTTTGCGGGTTGAGTCGGGGTTGATCTTGGCGCTTGTTTCAGCTTGAACCGGTTTTGCAAGAAGTGCAAGGAGTTGAATCCATTGAGAAATATATAAAACTGAGAGAGAAAGATTTAAGATTTATGTGGAAAATAATATATGATTTGAGTTGATATAAATAGAGACTGATTTGTTTTTCAGATTATTTAAGAGCTGGACAGTTTAAATCCGACGAGATGCATATATAGATAGTTTATAGGTGTATTTAGAAGTAGATTAGTTTGCGGTTAAAAAAAAAGCTTGTCCTTCATTCACTTGGTCAACTCTCATATCTTTTCTCATCTTCATAAATACACCTCCTTTACTACTCTTTGCTCTTCATCTTTCACAATGTCACATCCTAATTCATTCAATTTTTGGGTAGGTGAGATTTTTATATATAGTATGTATGTAGGGTAGATAAAAAGCATCCTAGGAAAAACCTAAGAGAATTGATCGAAATGCATCGAGAAAGAGGCATTCTAGTATCTATGCTAATCTGTCTGGTTTTCCAGTTTTGCAGTTCTACCGACACCATCACACTCATCCAACCGGTTAAAGATGGGGATATTTTGGTCTCAAAGGGAGAAACTTTTGCACTTGGATTTTTTAGCCCCGCAAACTCCACCGACAGATACGCGGGTATCTGGTATAACAAGGTTTCTGAGTTAACTGTAGTTTGGGTTGCCAATAGAGACCGTCCCATCACCAACTCATCCGGTATCCTATCCGTTGATCAAACCGGGAACCTCATCCTTCATGAAGAAGATCAAAGTTTTGTGTATTGGACAACCAACGTTTCTGGAGTGGTGAATGATGTCTTTTCGGCTCAGCTGTTGGATACGGGGAATTTGGTGTTGTTTCAAGGTCTAAACAAAGAGGTTTATTCATGGCAAAGCTTTGATCACCCTTCAAATACGTTTCTTCCGAGTATGAAGCTCGGTTTAGATAGGAAAACAGGTTTGAACCGGGCAGTTACATCTTGGAAGTCTAGTGGGAATCCTGGTGTTGGAGAGTATTCATATAAAATGGAGTTCGTTGGGTCACCTCAGTTATTCCTGTCTAGAGGTATGACAGGAATTTGGCGGGCCGGATCATGGACAGGCCACGGGTGGAGCGGTGTTCCTGGGTTGCCGCCAGATTATATTTTTAACGTGACTTACGTAAACAGCAACGATGAGGTGACTGTTGTTTACTATGTCCGCAACTCGTCCATTTTTACTAGATTGGTCATTACTGATTATGGAACAGCGGAGAGGCTTACTTGGAACGAGGCAGATCGTAAGTGGATTGGGTTCTGGTCCGCCCCAAAAGACCAATGTGATGGCTATAACCATTGTGGTCCTTTCGGCTTTTGTGATCCATACGCATCAATAACTTTTGAGTGTGATTGCCTTCCTGGATACGAGCCACTTTCACCAGAGGACTGGTACATAAGGGACGGCTCCAAAGGGTGTAAGAGAAAGGTTGGAACACAGATTTGCAAGACAGGAGAGGGGTTCGTTGAGTTGACACATGTTAAGGTACCAGATACGTCGACGGCATTTGTGAACATGAGTTTGGGATTAAAAGCGTGCGAAGAGTTGTGCTTGAGGAATTGCACATGCATCGGGTATGCACTTGCTGATATTAGTAAAGATGCCGGGGATGGAGGTTGTATTACATGGTATGGCGACATGATTGATACGAGGAAGTTTTCAGATAGGGGGCAGTCTTTTTATGTACGGGTTGATGCAGCTGAATTAGGTGCGTAACCTATATTTTGGTTTTGAATCGTTTTATTTTTAAATGCATCAAAGATTTCAACACTGACTCGGATATACATAAGTTAGTGTCTACCCGCACACTACCAGTTTAACCCGTTTGCCAACGTGAATCAATGGGTCGACTGGTTGTAAGTGAGGTGAATCAAATGCAAGTAATACGAACTTCATAACTTACAAGATTCCCGAGCCTTTTTTTTTTCAATGACAATATTATCTAGAAGTAAGATACGGTTATATCAGTTGGCATAATCTTTCCTGTGATTGTTTTTCAGCAAAGTACTCATCAAAGAGGCTAAATAATACGCATCACCTATTTCTCGTACTCGGGATGCCAATAATTGTAGCAGTTGGGTTACTCTTGTGTACCTTGATGATTTGTTACAGAAGAAAGCAAAATGGTATGTCAAAATTTGTTTACTATTAATCAAGTCATATTTGGCTTACAAAGCGTTCATTCCCACAACTTGAAGATTGGTGTAGGTCCTCTAGATGAATCTTAAGACTTGACTGGGATCAATCCGTGTTGTTGGTTAGCGGAAATCACCAACGACACTCGGATCTCGGATCTTAGTTTGTTTGGTTTATTTTATAAAAGAGAGAAAAGGAGAGAAGTAGGTGAGAGAATTTTTATTTCCAAGAGTTGTGAAAGAGTTGGTAAGGGTTGTGGAGAAATAGGTAAAGTGCCCTTTATATAGGGTCCCTATTTCTCCAAACTTTACATAATAAACCTACAAAATAAACGTATCGAGTACGTACTACACCGACTAAAGCAAAATAAAACGACATATACAATCCTAAAAACAATATATAATATTGGCCCTACAATTGGGTCGTTTCTGTTCGTTGAAAATGCGTAGAAAACTTTCAATGGCGACATACTTTCGACAAAAATGATTTCATTGGATAATCGGTAGAGGAATGCTTATTTGGATAAATCTTTCCTAAACTTGTATGGCAAAAACTTTTCTTACGCATTTCCGATACAAAAATTTTCCTATGCATTTCATAATATTTTCCTTTACATGATCTTTCACAGTTTTTTCTATGCATGTCTAAAAGAATATGTTACTATGTATTTTCTACCGAAATCTTTTTATGCATTTCCTGTAGGAAACAGTTCGCGTATAAAAATAAAACACTTTTAATAAAATGATTACAATACAAGGAATTAAACCTATATAGGAAAGCAAGTAAATTACAATACGAATTACACTGGAAAAAATCAAAATTACAATACAATTGAAATAAAATAATGCAAGAAAGGTGTAGAATAGGAATGGTGTCGTTGTCTTTGTGGTCGAGGATCGTGTTTTACACGGGGCCCTTAAAACAAATTACGGGTCTCTCCTCGTTTTGTTTCCCAGGGTACAACGGCCTAAGCAATATGTACTGCCGGGGAGGGCTCTAGCACCCGAATAGTACCTTAAAGAAAATGATGAAGATGATCAAGAATGTTTGGAATTTTTTAAGGAGAAAATTGGAGAAAACACAAGAGAGAATGTGTTAATTTTTTGTGTTTTTTGTGTGCGTCTACAACCAAGCTCCCTTGGTATTTATACTAGTAGAAAGTTGAAACCATTCAACCATCATTAACCAAAATTTTAATTTTTTGACCAAATTAAAGCAACCATTAAGTTAAATTTTAATTTTTTTTATCAAATTAAAGGACATTTTAATGGCTTTGACTAATTGACTAACAACCTTGAATAAATTAATTCAAAGTTTAAACATATATAATTTTTTTTTTCACAAAAATTTTCCAACAATCCCCCACATGTGAAAACAAAACTTATTCATTTCCACATATTTTCCAACATCCCCCACATGTGAAAACAAAACTCATTCATTTTCACATTGAGATCAATCCATACATGCAAGTTTCTTAGATTCAATTCAACGGTTGAGCATTGCAGGATAGGTAGGTGTTACCCTTTGAACCTTTCTTTGTGAAGCATACTTAGTCTCCTAGCAGTGTGTAGACACGATGTCTTTGAACGTACCCCCATTTATGTAGACGACAATACACTTCACACAACACTCTTCCTGGTATGGCCAACCCCTCACTGTCGTGTCCTATTATGGTCCTGGAACACTAGCCTGGTTCTGCGAGAGCTCTAGGATTTTTGTCCCAAAATCCATTCGAACCGACCCTAGTTCTCTCTAACATAGGTGATTCTCACTCGAATCATTAAAAGCAATAGGTTTGTTGATTTCCACAAATCATTAACCTTTATTATGCTTATTCATACAACATGTGTCACTGATTGGAATGGACTAGGACGTGCGCACACGCAACGCCCTTTAGTTTGGTTGGAGTACTCCCCCATAGTGACCACCCTGGGTTTCATGATTAAGTTGTCCTATTGAACCTAGATCTTGGGATCTTTAGTCAACTAGGTTAGGTTTCCCTCATGTCCCCTTTTCCCACGGGCTTTAGTCCCATTCCTTTTGACGACTTGTTATCTAACTCTTTCTTAAGCCTTTTGTTAACGGGTTTGCAATGTTATCTTTTGACTTCACATAGTCAATCGTGATAACACCCGTTGTGAATACTGTGTTATGTCTACGTCGAATATGCCTTGATTTTCCGTTGTACATCACGCTATGGGCTCTACCAATCGTTGATTGACTGTCACAATGTATGCAAATAACTGACAAAGGCTTTGGCCATATTGGAATATCTTCCATAAATTGACGTAGCCATACCGCCTCTTCACCACATTTATCCAAGGCGATAAACTCTGATTCCATCATGGATCTAGCTATAACCGTTTGCTTAGAAGACTTCCAAGCAATAGCTGCACCACCAAGTGTGAATATATCCACTTGTTGATTTAGAATCTTTTATATCCGAAATCCAATTTGCATCACTGTATCCTTCGATCACAGCTGGATCTCGATTATAATGGAGTCCGTAGTCTCTTGTGTATCTTAAGTACCTTAGAACCCGTGTTATACTTTTCCACTGTTCCACGCTCGGATTACTAAAATATCTACTTAGCCTACTCACGGCATAAGCTAGATCGGGTCGAGTAGATGTCATAAGATACATTAGACTACCAATAATTCTTGAGTACTCTAACTGAGCAACACCCTCGCCTCTATTTTTAGATAGATAGTGGGTCGTATCAATTGGAGTTGACGTGACACGCGTGTCATTCTTATTGAATTTCTCAAGAATTTTATCCACATAGTGAGATTGACTCAAGATAAGACCATTTTGGGTTCTAGTAATTTGAACCCCAAGAATCACGTCCGCGAGACCCAAGTCTTTCATGTGAAACCTCGCTCTCAACATATCTTTTGTAGATTTAATCATAGTATCATTACTCCTAATGATAAGCATATCATCTATATAAAGACATAAAATCACATAACCTCCTGGCGTGTCCTTCACATAGACACATTTGTCACACTTGTTTATTTTGAAACCATTGTCAAGCATGACATGATCAACTTTAAGTGCCATTGTTTTGGAGCTTGCTTCAAACCATACAATGATTTGACTAGTTTACATACTTTGCCCTCTTTCCTTGGGGCGGAGAAACCCTCGGGTTGCTCCATGTAAATCTCTTCATCTAAATCGCCATTTAGAAATGCGGTTTTTACATCCATTTGGTGAATTTCAAATTTCGTAAGGCCGCGATTGCAAGAACCAACCTTATTGAGGTTATTCGCGTGACCGGCGAGTAAGTATCAAAATAGTCTAGACCTTCTTTTTGTCTATGCCCTTTGATCACTAACCTTGCCTTGTATTTATCAATACTTCCATCGGCTTTCATCTTCCTTTTGAATATCCAACGATATCCAAGGGGTTTACAACCCGGCGGAAGATCTACTAACTCCCAAGCATGATTTTGCAATATAGAATCTATCTTCGTTCTTAATTGCTTCTTTCCATTGAGGTGATTCTGCGGAGGTAACCACCTCGCGGTAGGTATTGGGCTCACCCTCAACCATGTAGCTCACAAAATCAGGACCGAAGGATTTTTCAATCCTTGGTCTTTTGCTTCGTCTAAGCTCACCTTCCTCAATTTCGGGTCGTTCATGTCTTTCATCATGAACAGTATCATCAATCACTCTTGATGTACTTGCTTCATCAACCGCTCCTCTTGATGAACTCGCATGTGTTTTCCTTAAACAGGGAAATAGATTTTCGAAAAAATCGTTGGTACTCCACTAAAAAATAGTGCCTTCATGTACATTGGGATTCTTGGACTCATGTACAAGAAACCTATGCACATTACTATAGTGTGCATATCCAATGAATATACAATCCACGGTTTTAGGTCCTATCGTTAGTGCCTTTGGTGGCGAAATCGTCACCTTGGCAAGGCACCCCACACTCGAATGTATTTGTATGAAGGTTTTTTACTCTTCCATAACTCATACAGAGTCACATCCATTTTCTTGCGGGGTATCTTATTCAATATATAATTGGCTGAGAGAATAGCCTCCCCCCCACAAGTCGTAGCTCACACCTAAGCTAATCAACATGGCATTCATCATCTATTTTAATGTACGGTTCTTTTGTTCTGCAATGCCATTTGATTGTGGAGAATAAGGTGGGGTACACTCATGTATTATGCCACTTTTTGCGCATATTTCCGCAAATGGTGAAACATATTCACCACCCCTATCACTTCGCAAAGTTTTTATTCTCCGTTTTTGTTTATTTTCAACCTCATCTTTATACAAGATAAACTTGTCTATTGCTTCATCCTTACTTGTAAGTAAGTATACATAGCAATACCGAGTACTATCATCAATGAACGTGATGAAATACTTATTTCCACCTCTTGTGGGAGTGGCTTTTAAATCGCACACATCAGTGTGGATTACATCAAGGGGTTCGGTTATTCGTTGAACCGATTTGAAAGGCTTTCTCGTTAGTTTGGATTCAACACATGTTTCGCATTTATATTTGAATCGATTTTATAACATGGAATGCTATTTTATTTAATTAAACGTCGAATTGAATTAAAATTTACATGTCCTAGTCTACCATGCCAAACACAAGAATTAGAATTTGACGACTCAATCATGTAAACAACAGAAGTTGCAATTTTATTCATAGAATTTTTTACAACAATTACATTCAATTTGAACATAGCATTGTCGGCATAACCCTTGCCGACAAACATTCCATTTTTTGATAAAATAAATTTATCCGATTCAATCACCAAGCGAAATCCGTGCTTGTTGAGCATCCATCCCGAGACAAGATTCTTGCAAATCTCGGGAACATAGAGAACTTTGGTCAACGTGAGCTCCTTGCCAGAAGTCCACTTCAAGACCACATCGCCTTCCCCCATGATGTCTGCAGTCGCTTTATTCCCCATGTAAAGCTTCTGGTCACCCGCCGCCTCTTTGAAATTCTTAAAGAGTTGTTTATCGTCGCAAAACATGGCAGGTTGCGCCGGTGTTAACGTACCACCCTTTGGGAGCGTCTCCCACAACGTTGACTTCCTCGATGAAAGCCGCTTCCTCGGTAATCATTGCCACGAGAGGAGTGCCATCCTCGTCCACCAAATGCGCGCCTCTTTGAAATTCTTAAAGAGCATGTAAAGCTTCTGGTCACCCGCCGCCTCTTTGAAATTCTTAAAGAGTTGTTTATCGTCGCAAAACATGGCAGGTTGCGCCGGTGTCAACGTACCACCCTTTGGGAGCGTCTCCCACAACGTTGACTTCCTCGATGAAAGCCGCTTCCTCGGTAATCATTGCCACGAGAGGAGTGCCATCCTCGTCCACCAAATGCCCGCGCTCGCGCTTCGGTTTCTTGCACTGGTTCGCCCGATGCCCCATCTCGTTACAGTTGTAACATGGTCCTTGGAAAGGTGGAGGCTTCTTTTTCACAATCCCTTTCATCACGCCAAGGTCCACTTTCACTTTCCCTTTGTTACCTTTGCCTTTGCCCTTGTTGCCCCCTTTGGAGGATTGACCGTACTCGACTAAGTTAGCCTTAGCGGAAACATCCACTAGGCTACCTTTTTGAGCTCTCTTATTGTCTTCTGCTATCCGAAGTCTAACAATAAGATCATCAATGGTCATCTTCTTTCGCTTGTGTTTAAGATAATTCTTAAACTCAACCCAACTAGGAGGCAATTTTTCAATTATCGCTGCCACTTGAAATGTCTCACTAAGTGTCATTCCCTCAGCAAAGATGTCGTGAAGTATAACTTGCAACTCTTGGACTTGACTAATTATAGTCTTAGAGTCAACCATTTTATAGTCCAAGAAACGAGCGACAACAAATTTCTTTGTTCCTGCATCCTCCGTTTTGTACTTTTTGTCTAAAGACTCCCATAATTCTTTTGGCAGACTTTATTGAAGAGTACACGTTATACAACGCGTCAACTAAATCGTTTAACACATAGTTTCGACATAAGAATTCTAAATGCTTCCACGCATCTACCACACTCAAAGTTTGAGCGTCGGTCTCCCCCTCATGTTAGTGGCCAGGGGAGCGGATTCTGTCAAGAACCTCGCAAGGTTCAAGGTGGTCAAATAGAAGATCATCTTCTGTTGCCACCGTTTAAAGTGCAAACCCGAGAACTTCTCTGGTTTTTCAGCGTGATTGGCCATGGTGTCACTCCTACCGTAACGGACAAAGGCGTACCGGTAACCTTGCTCGATGACTGTGATGCAATTTTTTCTGAAAAATAAACTATGCTAAGTTAGTTTTTCAGAAATATTAATAGTGGTCGCACTCACTAAATTAAAGTTACGCAAAACTTTTTAATCCGAACTCTCGAATTAACCCACCGAAGGTGTTCTAAGTCCAACTTTGAAGGGACCAAACAATGAGTTTTCCAAAAGTTTAGCGTTAAAAAATCTGAATTGTAACCGGTTTCCGTTTCTACGAAGTCGCTCTTTTGAATAGAAACGGAAAAAAATGTTTTTTTAAAAACACAACCGCGTGAAACAAAACTAGTTTGAGTCACACGAGAATGTTTTGAATACATGAACGGTGATTTTTAAAAATTTGTTTTAAGATTGTAGGAAACCGTTCGCGTATAAAAATAAAACACTTTTAATAAAGTGATTACAATACAAGGAATCAAACCTATCTAGGAAAGCAAGTAAATTACAATACGAATTACACCGGAAAAAATCAAAATTACAATACAATTGAAATAAAATAATGCAAGAAAGGTGTAGAAAAAGAACGGTGTCGTTGTCTTTGTGGTTGAGGATTGTGTTTTACACGTGGCCCTTAAAACAAATTCCGGGTCTCTCCCCGTTTTGTTTCCCAGGGTACAACGGCCTAAGCAATATGTACTGCCGGGGAGGGCTCTAGCACCTGAATAGTACCTTAAAGAAAATGATGAAGATAATCAAGAATGTTGGAATTTTTTAAGGAGAAAGTTGGAGAAAACACAAGAGAGAATGTATTAATTTTTTGTGTTTTTGTGTGTGTACAACCAATGAGCTCCCTTGGTATTTATACTAGTAGAAAGTTGAAACCATTCAACCATCATTAATCAAAACTTTAATTTTTTGACCAAATTAAAGGAACCATTAAGTTAAATTTTAATTTTTTTTATCAAATTAAAGGACATTTTAATGGCTTTGACTAATTGACTAACAACCTTGAATAAAATAATTCAAAGTTTAAACATATATATATTTTTTTTCACAAAAATTTTCCAACAATCCCCCACATGTGAAAACAAAACTTATTCATTTTCACATATTTTCCAACATTTCCTATACAATATTTTTCTATGACTTCGTTTTAAAATTTCCCATTTTTTGGTGGTGTTGGCCGAGACATATGTATACTCCTAAACCTCTATTAAGAATGCGTAGAATAAAGAATACTTGCTTGTTTAACTGGTTAGATTCTTAGATCACACGCTAATAATCCTGAGTAAGCTACTAGAAACAAAAAACTGAAAATCAGTTGGATCAAGTGAATTCAAAACTCACTTTTTTTATATTGTTTTCTTGATGATTGGTTAGCCTTTTCTAACCATCCAGAGTGAGTTAGACTCCTCTATAAGAATATAAAAAATGAAAGCGTTGGAACGAAACCAAACTAATTATCGTTAATTTGGTTCTTTTATTATTTATTTATTTTTGGTTTAAACCATTTTCAAACCGTAAAAACAATAATATTTTTTCACTTAAATTTGAATGCTACTTTTTGGTTTAAGTAAAAGGTGAGTTAACAGAATTTATCCCAACAATGAGTAATGAAACTGTGATCAGACCATACTATACCTAAAATTACATAAACCACTAAAAGTTTTTTTTTTTGTTTGAGTTGTTGCTGGGTGAGTCAAGTTTCATGGTTTAAGGTTTCCGACTTATGCTCCAAGAAGAAGAATGAAAGTCACATAAATGTATAATAAACTAGTTTTTGCTACCGCTTATAATTGTTTGATATAGCTAAGCGAAATGAAGGTGAAGTTGGGCCTAGTTTAACAAATAGTTTGAAAACCTTGGAAGCGTCTCCCATAGAAAAGGATATTGGCAAAACAGTGGATTTAGATGTGTTTGATTTGAATGCAATATCTGCAGCCACGAATAATTTTTCTCCTTTAAACAAGCTTGGAGAGGGCGGATTTGGCTCAGTTTATAAGGTAGTGTTCATCGATCTTGGCAATGACTGTGGCCTTTGCGTTTGAATATATTTGGTTTTTACTAATAAAATGAAATTACTTAGGGTAAGCTACTAAATGGGCAAGAAATTGCTATCAAAAGATTATCACAAAGTTCAGGTCAAGGGATGCAGGAATTCAAGAACGAAGTCACATTGATTGCGAAACTTCAACACAGGAACCTTGTCCGGCTTTTGGGATATTGTTTCCTTAACGAAGAAAAGATGTTAGTTTACGAATACTTACCTAACAAAGGATTGGATTCATTCATCTTTGGTTTGTTCTCTCACCGACAATTAAGTTCTCAAAATCCAACAAATTAATTTACAGAAGTTTATGAATTCTA